>NW_005871254.1:2118444-2142179 GCF_000147115.1 Myotis lucifugus
GGGGCATTTGGGGGCAAGCAGGCTGGCAGCTGGGGGCAGTTGGGGGCAAGCAGGCTGGCAGCTGGGGGCAGTTGGGGGCAAGCAGGCTGGCATCTGGGTGCAGTTGGGGGCAAGCAGGCTGGCAGCTGGGGGCAGTTGGGGGCAAGCAGGCTGACAGGCAGAGTGGTTAGGGGCAATCAGGCAGGCAGGTGAGCGGTTAGAAGCCAGCAGTCCCGGATTGCGAGAGTGATATCCGACTGCCCGTTTAGGCCTGATCCCTGTAAACCGGCAGTAGGACATCCTTCGAGGGGTCCCAGATTGGAGAGGGTGCAGGCCGGGCTGAGGAACACCCCCTCCCCTGTGCACGAATTTTGTGCACCGGGCCACTAGTGTTTATATAAAGGTGACTTACCCTCTCATAGAATTCTTGAAATGGGTTAGTGATATTGTGAGATTCTGGACACAATAAATCGCTACACAAATACACTGCTAACATTCATGCTAAAGCCAGTGTGCATTTTTCAAAATGAAATTACCATCAAAGGCTCTCATTGCAGTAACTTGAAAACATAAATATTTGCCTGTGAACTTAGCTCTTCAGCAAGACTCCCAAAGACCAATGCTAGCTTGTGCATCCCTCTGGGTCTGAGCCCGCGTGTGGCCAAAGGTGTCTGGGAGTTTCTCTGAGGAGGACACACTGGCCGTGAGGGCTCTGCAGATGTCCAGTAGAATCGAGCCCTCTTGTGCTTTCTTGGAAAGCATCCAAATTGAGAGCAGGTAATGATTTTCCAGAAGCAAAAATAACCTGACTCTGCAAAGAGGAAGCTACTCTGGCTACACCTGCATCTCACCCCCTCCTGCTCTGCCAGGTTTCACAGGTGGGGAATACACCGCACAGCTTTTGAGGAAGAAAGACCATTTGGAAGGATGCACTGGAACTTCACAGAGCGTGTCTAGGGAGGAGGGTATGCGGTTAGACAGCGCTCACATCATGTTATCACAGGCAGCATATCGTATTCTACAGCAGAGAAGCAGCAGGACTTGGGGACTTGAAGTTTTGAGGAAATAAGGGATTTTCTAATTTGCACAAAGAGCCATATGGGCCAGTGGGCCCTGGGGTGCCAGGTGTAGTGGAGAGTGGGGCATGTAGAGAGTAGATGGTGGGAGCGGCAATGGGGGAGGAAGACCCAGGCCCCTTTAGGACTGGATTGAACTTAAATCACCCCAAAGCAACCCCTCAAATCCCGGGGAGCTTAGGGCCATTACACATGGAAATGAATTCATTCCACTGAGAAGAGCAGCTTTTCAGAGCTGGTAGCTGCAAGTTGGTCTAACAAGTCATTGGGATACATTAAATTCAGGCTCTTTCTCCAAATCTCATCACAGCCTCACAAATGCACAGTAAGGTGTGCGAAGGGACCTGCTGGAGGAGGACGGAGGAAGCTGTGGGACCACGGCCCCTACTGACCGTGCTTCCCGAGGGAGTGGGGGAGCCACGTCCACCAGAGTTTGTCCTGCTCTGACCTCCAGGCTCAATGCACGCTCTGTCCGACGGGGAGCAATGCATGATGTGCTCCTTTGGGGGGAAAGATCTTGACTTTACTGTCACAGGAAACTTACAAAGTGGGTCTACCCATTCATTCGCTACCAAATATGCCACCAAACATGCACGGACATTTCCTAGGACACACAAGAAGAAACATCATGCAGATGGAAATTAGGGAGAGTTCTTGGACTTGTTTTCACTGTAAGGCATCTATGGGAACTACTGTGCTTAAGAAGTGTGCAACATGCACAGTTGCTTGCACGGTTCAGCGAAGTTAGAGCAAATAAGAGCCTATTGCTCAGAACGCAGTGGTTCTTGCAGGCAGAGTGGGTATGCTCAGGCTCAGTGGGGAGTTTTGGCCTGGGGCATGCGTGGCCAGGAGTCATCGCGGGAAGTAAGGAGGTGAGAAGAGGCATCCCCAAGCCTGAACTAAAGCAGCTGTGGTGGGAAAGGGGTTGGGGTTTCTTTAGGATCACTGCTTCCTTAAAGCTTCATGACTCCTAGCTCACAGGGTAAGCGACAGCCAGACCTATGCACTCCTGGCACTTGTTGGAATGACAGCAACACGGGACACTGTCTTTTCAGTGCGCAGGCATCTGGGTCATCCCACACACCCACAGCCCCAGTGCTCACTGTGATACGAGCACAGCTGATGCTCTTTGGGGCTGTCCATGGCCTGTTCACCACCAGCCCCGATATGCACGTCTACAACCTAAGCTGGGCCACGATTGGTCCAGAGCACACCGGAGGCAGCCTGGCTAGCCGGTCCTTGGGAGAGAGAAGCTGCCTCCCACTGTGGGCAGCTAAGCTGGGATGTCACACATCATATCTGCCCACAGCAATGTCCTACCAAGCGAGAAGCCTGGGAGAATGAAGGAGACGCTGAGAGAAAAGCAGGGAGAGGTCCTGGACACTAGATCCGGCTCTCAGCCTCCGAGACCCAGACTCTTCTCCTCCCTGCAGATCTTCTCTTGCATCAATAAACGCCCCCATTTTCCTATTCTCCAATCCCTGGTTTTATTCCAGCTAGTCAGCTGGCAGCAGAGAATTCTGTCCAATACAGTGTGTGTCCCAGCAGTTTCCCAGCACGGGAAGCGAGGAATCGCACCGACTGTCACCCAAGGAACCACTATGTCACCTGCAAGAACTGAGCTTGCAGCCTCGAGCGCCAGCTACACTGCACTTTCTGAGGGGCCTCTCCGGGCTCTGAAGGCACCTGCCCAATGAGGGGAGAGGCGTCCGGCCTGGGACTCGAGCTCTCCTAACGGGAGGCCCCAGGCTCGGACGGGACACCGCAGGCTGGGGCAGCACTGAGAGCAGGGGTGGCAGCAGGGAAAGGGCACGGGGAGACTCACACGGGGGTCGGAGGGCCGGGGGCTGGAGAGGCTTCTGGGAGTTTCTCTGAGAAGGACACGCTGGCAGTGTGCACTCAGCAGATGTCCAGTAGAGTTGAGGGTGAGCCTCTGCTCATTCTGAATTAATTACACATTTCACATTTTCAAAACCAGTTTGTTTTGCTGGGAAAATAATTCCCAACGTGCCCAAGGCTGGCAGCCTTTGGCGCTGAGCTGCCACTGTTCGGCTCGGTGCACTTTCTTCAGAGCAGCGGGCGTCTTTCCGTGGCGCTGGCCCGGAGGAGCCGCCTCACCACGCAGCAGCCTGCAGTGGCCGCCAGTGGCCTCTCCTTCTGGTGTCATTGATAAAAGATGCCTCGCTGCCTGCATTCTAATAAACACAGCTCGATTAGCTTCACACCAATTTGGTGTCTGATTGTTAAATGTTAATGTACTGCACCCTATAGCTTTAAATAGAATTAGAGATGTTTACAGCCTTGGTTAAATGCACCTTGTTCTTCCACATTAAACTTTATTGCAAGTGTCCTCCATCAGCTCACGAGGAAAACTCATTAGCAGCGGGTCTGCGTGGGGCCGTGGCTGCTGCTCCAGGACCCGCCTCCTGGTCGCCTTTATTAGTTTCCTCGCTGCCGGGCGGTTGGGCGCATTGCTGCCTATTTATGAGTGATGGAACCTCAGGCCGCAAACACAGGCACTGCTATGCCGAGCACGTGTGTGCGGGTCTGAGGCTCCCGCAGCTGCCCGAGCGTGGAGCTCAGAGGCCCTGGCAGGTCCCATTGCAAGGGCCCAGCGACATCATGATGAAGTTTGTGACTTTGCCGCTGGGGAAAGTGAGGAGCTAGGAAGGGACCTGTTTCCCATGCGAGGTGGTCAGTCGGTGGTGGCAGAGCCCAGCTGGAACCGGCTCTCAGCGTGCAGCCTCCGACCTCCACGCCTCCCACACCGGGTGCCCCACACCGAGTGCCCCGCCCAGCTCTGCTCCGGAAGCCCCCGGTTTCCACTCTGCTCCCTGGCTGCGTCAACCCGCCTCTTGCAGGCCTGCGCTCTGACTCCACCCTCAGAGTTTCTGGTCCTCAGGGTCCCTCAGTTCGGAGTACCCTGTGGATGCACCCAGCCCATCTCATGGCCCGTCCTACTTCCTATTGTGATCTACAAGAACTGAAGGGAATAACCCCAAAGTGCCTGGGAACAGAGGGGAAGGGCCAGGCCAGAGAGTTTGGAGCGTCTATCTGAGCAGCCCTGCTGGAGGGTCAGGGCGTGCCAGGAGGCAGAGGTCAGGCCTCCCTGGCTCTCACTCCCTCCGCATGCAGACGGCCTGGAGGGAGGTGCGCCTCCAGAGAGCAGGGTGCTGGGCCCTCGTCAGCCTCCCCTGGGGCCTGCAGGCGGAGGACAGAGGCCACCCGGAAGTGAGATGGCCACAGGCCCTGTAACAGCAGACTCGCAGAGGGAAGCCGTTCCTCCCCGCATCTCCCCAGGGACCCCTCCAGTGTGCCGTGAGGACACAGGCTGCGGGAAGGGAGAAGAGCTGCTGCGGGAAGGGTGACCTGGTAAGCCGAGGGGGTGGCAGGAGAACAATACACTGCAGAGGCCAATCTTTTCCCTAAAGATTCCTAAAATCCTGGGATTCTCCTCACTCCCAGCCCCACGGTGGGGAGCGTGGTGGCCTAGTTACTTCTGGCTTTGCTTTGCCGTCTTGACCTGGATAGGTTGGGAATTTGTGCAAGTCTCTGTCCATGTGGTGTATTCCAGGTAATAAAGAGGGGAGTAGAGAGGGGACCTGCTGATTTACACCTCCTGTCGGGCCTGACGACCTCTGACCAGAGAGAATGGTCGTCGCTAGGGCATCGCCGGGTGGGGTCTTCCTGAGTTAGCAGGTGGTGACACAGTCATGGTGCCCTCCTCAGGCCTCTCCCACCGCCTTCCCACTCCGGCCAGCACTGGACAGCAGCTCTGCTCGTGGTGGCTGACAGCCCGGTGGCCGTCCCTGAGGACTTGAGGACCTCTCTTGCTTCCGCCCATCCTTCTTCACCGGGACCCTCTGCCCTTCTCCTCCCAGCCAGTCCCTTCTGCCTCTCCTCCACATTCCCACACATTCTCCTCCTAACCCAAGCTCATTCTTTCTCTTCTCACATATTCGCTGTCCCTTTATTCCATTTGCAAGTAAAGTGATGATTTGCGCATGTGCCAAACGTGGGCTATGAACCGAGCAAGCACACCGAGCCTTCTCTCTGGCTCAGATGCCGGGCTCGGGGTCAGAGTCTGGCATCATTGCTCTCAGTTAGGTTTATTTGCTGCTGTTCTGGCTCTTCTTGCTCAGTGACATGAGCAATGGCATTTAGTCAGAACATCTGACCCAAACCCTGGCCTGCCTCATCGTTGCTGTGTGTCTGTGAGAAGCCCGTTGGGCTCTGGCCTGCAGCCCTCATGTGCAGCTCGGCCGGGCCAAGACCCAGCCACCTTCACGTGGAGCAGGTCCGCCTGGGGCCTGGAGGGAGATGGTGCGCTCCTGCCCTCAGCCCAGGACACCAACCTTGGAAGACTGCAGGGGAGGGGCAGGCCTGTGAGGGCTCCCAGAGGGCGGCCCGAGGGAGGAGCCGCCCACCGGCCCAGGAGCCCAGTCCCAGGCTGGCTCTGCCCAGAGCTGGTGCTCAGCGTCTCTGGCGATGAACCATCTGCTGGGTTTGCTCGGCCCTGTGAGCACGTGCAGGCAGGCCTGGCGCACAGCCTTCCCCGAGCCCTGCAGGCCCTGCCATCCTCTCACACCGCCTGCAGGCAGCGCTTGGGGAGCGCGGCAACTAAAGGGCGGCTTTTTCTCCTGGGGACACTGAGTCCCATGAGGGCAGGCCCTGTCTGCCTTGTCACCCGCTGCTCCTACAGCCTGTCGCAGAGCCTGGCGCCCACCCGCTCCTCAGTATTTAGAAAGAGAATGAAAGTGAACAAGGGCTGGGAAGGTGCTTTGAAAACTAAAGAAACCCACAACCCATGTGGAGGGGATTTTTTCCTACAGATTCTGTTCCTCCCTGGAGGCCTCCAAGCCCTCTGCCCCAGCCTGCACTCTCCAAGCTGCCACACTCAGCAAAAGGCACTGCTGGCATCATCCTGCTGGCCACCCCGCCAGCCCCACCAGCCACCAGCCTGGAATAGCGTCCCTGGCCGTGGCAAGGCCACAGTGCTGGCAGCACCCTCTTGCAGTGGTCTGGCTGACAGGAATCAGGTGCCCACCCCTTTGCGGGCCTGCAGAGGCTCCTCTTAGTGGGACGAGGAGGAGTGGCCCTGGACGCTGCACCGGAGCCGGCCTAGGCCTGGCTCATGTCTCAGAACTCGCCAGCCACCGTAGTCAGGACCGCAGTAAGGGCTCAGGTCTGCGGGACAAGCCTCAGCCTCCTAGGAAGACCCCCGGGCTCAGCGCCTGGACGGGTCCAGGCCACGGTGTGGGGGCTGAGACCATATTTCATTTCCCAGGTGAACTCCCAGCTCTGGCATAAGGTAGTGAGAGTAGCTTCTGCGTGTAAGTGGCTTGCACTTTACAAAGGGTGTCCCTGGTGTATTATTTTCTCTCTCAAATGCAACACATTTTTTCAGTGCTCCCTCGGAGGAAGGGCTAGGGGTTGGTCTAATCTCCACCCACTCCAGTCCTTCCCGGCTACTTAACAAAACCAGGGTGTCTCCACCACCTCCCTGAACCCCAGCCCGCCCATCCCTCTCATGTGTCCAGTCTGTGTCAGTTGCCTTCCACCCCAGAGACGCACGAACCTGCCTGCGCCTCTACGCTCAGCCTGGCTCAGTGCTCCTCTGAGTAGCTCAGTGGATTCTGCTGCTCACAAAATGGCATCTTGCAGCTGAGAGAAATGGAACTTCTAGCCACAGAAGAGCCCAATGGACAAACATAAAATGCACTGCTCTGTACCCCGTCATCTGAGCTATCGTGTGCCATCTGCAGTATCCCCACTGGAATGCATGTTTATTTGCTTTTATATTTAATTTTGTCAAATTGTGGCACAATATACATGACATAAGTGTGCCATCTTAACCATTTTCCCGCCTACGGGTCAGTGACATGAGACTCAGGCACAGTGCTGTGCACCTGTCAGCACCACCTCCCCAACTTTTCCATCTTCCCGAACTGAAGCTGCTCGCTACACACTAGCCCCCAGCCCATCCCCCGACCCCCTAGAAACCACCGTTTTACTTTTTGTGCCTCTGAATTTGACTTCTCTAGGTGCATCCTGTGAGTGGGATCTATGGTGTTTGTCCCTTGGTGACCAGCTTATCTCAGCATCATGTCCCCAAGGTCTACCCGTGCTGTGGCCGATGTCAGGACCACCTTCCTTTTGAGGCCGAGTAATACCGTGCTGATGGGATCCCGGCTTTGCTTATCCAGGCACTGGGTTGTTTTGACCTTGTGCCAGTGCTGCTTTGAATGTGTTGTACAAATATCTGATCACCAGATGCGTTTGCAGAGTTTTCTTGTCATTGCCCAGCGAGGGCCGCACACAGAGGACTCAGTCAATGCGTGTTGCTGCCGATTGCCGCTTCCCCTCCCCGAACGCGGCCCGTCTGCTGGGGGAAGATGCCGTTAGAAGTCAGGATCTCCGTGAGGGACTTTTAGAAGTTGTGATAATTAAATGAATGATAACAGGATATAATTTAGCACTAAACTAGGTATCGAAGTTGTAGTTAAGGACATTCTACTCATTTAACTCGACGGTTTGGGGAGAGGGGAAGTGTCTTGAATGAGAACTGAGAACAGTTGCACGCTTTGGTGTGCGGAGCCATGTTTGCTGAGCACCATTTGAGATCCGTGCCTGATTTCTGTCCTCACAGGACCACTGGGACTGATGAGAATGGACAGGCTCACAGGCATGAGGGTGACCAGCACCCGCCGGCCTCTGGCCAGGCCTCGTCCAGCAGAGTCTCCATCCCAGGGATCGATGGTCTAAACTTACCCATTAGAACAGCTCAGCTGGGTGCTCTGTGTCTGCTCTTTAAGAGGAACCCTAAGTGTGTGAGGATGGACGGGCTGGGGAGGGTCAGGGCAGGCGGGGAGAGGCCAAAGCTGTCTGAGCTACTGGAGCAAGGCACGGGGTGATGTCCTTCATTTGTGTGAGTCTTAAAGCATTCCCCAGCCACTTTCTTGCTGTTCCCAACTTCTTAACCTCTTCAATTTCTGGTTTTCTCATTTATGAAATAGAAATGTTTTTCTTGAGACGTTTGTAAGGCTTAAAGAAGCCAATAGAGTAAAGGGAAGCCCATGGAGTAAAGGGAAGCCCATGGAGTAAAGGGAACCCCATGGAGTAAAGGGAACCCCATAGAGTAAAGGGAAGCCCATGGAGTGAAGGGAACCCCATAGAGTAAAGGGAATCCCATAGAGTAAAGGGAAGCCCATAGAGTGAAGGGAAGCCCATAGAGTGAAGGGAACCCCATAGAGTAAAGGGAACCCCATGGAGTGAAGGGAAGCCAATAGAGTAAAGGGAACCCCATGGAGTAAAGGGAACCCCATGGAGTGAAGGGCTCCCGACTCCTGAGTGTGCCAGTTTCTCGGGATTGCTCAGTGACCTTGCGCAATGCCGGGACTTCCCAGCCAGCCCTCCATGCCCCTGCCGGGCTCTCCAGGTGGCCCCAGTTGTCAGTCTGCAAGCCGCTGCCATCCATGATGTCCTTGAAGACCTTTTGTGAGAATGAGACAAACTTGCACAGAAAGGTGCGGTGCCAAGGCAGGTGGACGGAAGGTGCTGAGTCTACGGTGGCCGCTCCCCCGGGTGGCGGTGACTGAGTGACAGAGGCTTCCCTTTGCTCCATGCGCCCTGATGGCTGCAGGGCGCTGGCGGGGCTGCGGTGGGAGTGGGAGGCCTCTGCTCAAGCGGTGCTAATTGCGCCGGGAGAGCGGCTCAGCAGAGTGGAAAATAGTCCTCATACATCTAGCTGAAGACGGTAATGACCTTTTAAATAACAGAAGCGATTTTATTTCAATACCTCAATTACTCTGAACTCTCAAATGTCAAAGTGCTCGGCACTTTCAGAATAGCTTAATATAGACATTTACAGCACTTAGACACAGCTAGTTTCTTATCTAACCTAATTATGTGTTGTACAGGAAATGGCGAGGCGCACCATCTGTGTTATTTTTCACAGTGATCCCCGCACGGCCCTGGGCTCGGCCTGGAGGCTGGCAGCTGGCATTTCTCCCGGCGGAGGATGCGCTGTTCTGGGCGGAGGAAGAGGGGGTCCCTACCGGGGTCTGGCCTCAGCCAGATGGGGAACGGAGGTGTGGTGTGGGCCTCCCAGTTTGGTCCATGTCCACAGCACTACCCCAGACTCCAGGGACCACTCCTGCACGTATGAGAGGCCAGGGCCACCGGGACCGGGAGAACGGCCAAGAGTGGGTCAGTGTGTGCTGTGGCAGGGGCAGCGCCTGCCTCCCAGGGCTGAGCAGGACATGGCGGCGTTGGGCCGGGATCACCGGGCTGGGCCAGACCGGCACCTTCTGCTGCTATTTTTCAGAGGCTTCCCTCCCCTCCCCATGTCTGCACCCCAAAGACCCTGGGGCTCCCGATGCTCCTCCCCTCATTTCTGCTCTGACCCTCCCCTGCTTTCACCATCACTGCCCCCAGCAAGTGGCCCTGCAGCTGCTCAGGACCTGCCCTCGCTCACCCTGGCGCTGGCATTCGCTCTCTAACACCCACATGCTGCTCCCTCGCTTGCCTCAGCTCCCAGGGGCCACCTCGCTGGGGAAGCCGTCCTGGCCCCTGTCCCATCACACATTCCTCCTCATACCTTCTTGCCTCTTCCTGCTTTTCTTTTCTTTCTCCCAGAGCAGTGCCTGACTCACTAGTGTTTTGTACTTTTCTTATGTATCTAGTGCTCACCTCCCAGGTAGGATGAAGCTCCTGGCAGGCAGGTTTTTGTTTATTAGTCACTACTCCATCCAGTGCCTTGCCCAGGGCTGGCCATGCAGCTGTCTCTCAGGGAGCAGTGCTCCGTGCCTGGTGAATGGGTACGGGGTGGGCGGCCAGGAAAATGGCCCAGCTCCGTGCTGAGAGGTCCATGGAGGTCGGGCTCTGGCTGGCTGGCAAGCAGGCTCTGAACGGCACTTGCCGGCTGTGCCAGGAGCCCGGCCAAGGGACAGCATTTAACCCTGCGACTGGATTGGATGATCATCAACAGTGTACACACGGGGAAGTCGCTCAGGGGGGCCTGGGCAGAGCTGGGAGGTGAATGTCGCCTGTTCTTCTCAGTGTTTCCGCAGCAGCAACTGCAGCGACACTGCCATCGGGAGCAGGTCCAGTGTGCAGCATTCCCAGGCCCTGCTCCCTGCAGGCCCTGTCTCCAAGAGGGAGCCCGACCCAGGCTTACCTTCTCCAGCTCCCGCTTTCTCAGTCCCAAGCCGAGCACCTGCTGCCCCAGGCGGCAGCACATGGCAGGCGGCCCTCCAGCCCTCCCTCCCACAACCCTGCCCTCCACGCTGTTTGTTATGGTCTTGGCAAGACATCGACAAAACACCTGTATAGGACTTTTGAGGCCTTCTTTCAGTTCCTCAGTGATTGATTGATTGATTGATTCATTCATTCATTCATTCATTCATCCAGCCTTTATGGAGTTCCGTGTGGAACCAGCCCCTCTGGGCAGCACAGAAAGAGATACAGGAACAGGACCTTGACTCTGACCTTGAGGTCCTCACAGATGCTCAGCGGCTGGCTGGGAAATGGGAAATTTCAATGCAGAGTGCTGGACTGGATGTTAACAATCCTGAACAGCAGGTTCTATGACCCGCGTTGCAGGAGAAGACGGAGAGCCGAGAGCATGAACCAGCTGCTGCAAGTCACCTGCTCGCCAGAGCAAGTCAGGCCTTGAGCCCAGAGGTCTGCCTCCAGGCGGGGATGACAGCCTTGTGCCTCTTCCTCTTGGGGAGCAGGAGAAGGCACTCCTTGTGGGGGGGGGTTGGAAGTTGGGCCCTCCAAGTGTGGGTGGACATACCAGGGCCTCTCTGGCCCTCTGCTCCCAGGCAGAACACAGCGCCTGCCCCAGGACCTTGGCTAAGGACAGTGCCTCCAAAAATGTGGCCCAGAGAACCCCAGGACCGTGAGTGAAGATATAATTTCTCACAGAGGAGAGAGGAGAAAAGAGAATGAAATTCATTATTCCTTTACTGGGCCTGTTGTGAGAAACCGCATTAATAATAATAATGATAATAAATGATTAGTGTTTTCTAAGCCCTTGCTCTGTCCTAGGAACTGTGCACACATTATCTCATTTAATCTTCACAATGACCAGTAACTGTTACTCCACGTTTACAAAACAACGGCGAGAAGCCGCAGTGCCCGCTGCCGGGTGACGAGGGCAGGGCTGCCGGGCCTGGCCACGCTGGGGCACCGGCCACTCTGTCTTTGCAGAGCGGTTGGTTTCTTTATGACGATGCATTTCCGACCACTGGCACTGAAGGGGCTTGGACAGAAATGTCTGAGTCAACCAGTTTGGGGCAGAAAAAGATCTCAGAGCAGGACCAGGATGCAGCGTTCTCTTTGCTTTCAGAGAGCAGGGTGGAGTGGGGGGGGAGAGACAATTCGAGGGACACTGGGTACTAGGGCGCTGTGAAGGCGCTGTAGCCCTAGAGTGAAATGGAAGCCACACACTCATGAACATGCACACACACACACACACACACACACCCCAGATCTCAGCCTGTCATGTGTACCCAGAACTTACTAAAGCAAAGCTGATTTGGGTTTAGAGAGATTTGATTTTATGTAAAACAAATTTCATCAGGATTTTCATATGAAGAGTCTATTTCTCCCCAAATGTACCCTGCTTGGCTGCATGCTAATGTGGTCACATCCAATCTCGAGTTCTCTGCCCCTGGCTGCTGGCCGCAGTTGCCGTCCTGAGTGGCTTCCAGGGCCTGGGCTTCTGTCCCCCGAGCTCAGAGCACAGAGAGAGGCCGGGTGAGCATTGCAGGAAGCGTGAGCGGAAGGAGCGCAGGTCTGAATGAGGAGAGCTGAGCCATCCCCGGTGGGAGCACTGTCTGTGGCATGGCTGGTGGCGGCGTGGGGTCAGCCATCCAGGGGTGGGGCTAGGGTGGAGGCTGGCCCGTAGTTACTCAGAAGTTATGAGGGGGAGCTCAGCCGGGAGAGAGCTGGACCCTCTGCTGAGCTCGTGAAAGTGAGTGAAATGAGGGGTCCCTGGCCCCTCACAAGCCACCTGCCCTAAGACTGCAGGGTGGGCAGCAGTGGGCTCCTGTCACCGTCTGCTCCAGAGTATCTCCAAGGGGGGCCCCTGGAGTGGACAGTGGCATTGCCTGGGAGACCCTCCGCGTGCAGACTGTGGCTTCTGCCCCAGCCCAGGGACCAGGTTCCCTGGGACCAGGGGTCTGACCTGGACTTGCATCCTGGATGTTCCCAAAGCAATGCCATCCCTGGGCCCAGGCAGGGGGCTTCCCGGGCACAGGCAGCGTCTTTCTGGGTCCCAGGGTCTGCCCAGGGCCTGGGTCAGCCAGGAGAACGGATGGGTGTTATGGTGAAAGAGTGCATCGTGTCGGAGTAGGCAGCTTGTCATTGCGTCGCACCCCCCCCCCCATAAATAACCAGATGTGATTTCAGTCTCCTGCAAGCCAGCAGGCAGACACTGGGATCGGTTTTATAGAAACAGAAACTGGGGCTGTTGTTGGCAGGCGGTGGGGATGCTGGGGATGGGGCTCCCGTTGCTGGCCCGGCCCTGCTCATGTCCATGACGCTCACTGCACCTCCCTGTCCTCGCACGCACTCTCTGGGTACTGGGCTGCTCTGGGTCTCCTCGTCCATCCCTACTGGACATGGGATTCCGGCAGCCTGGACCCCCAGGGCCCCGGACCTCAGCCCAGGGAGCCGGAGCTCCTGGCCTCTGCCTGGCTGTGCTGCCGGGGGCCGTGCTGTGAGCCTGCTCTCTCCCTCCCCTGCCCAGCCCTCAGGCCACTGCCCTGGGCTTCTCTCCATCACTGACAGCCACCAGGGGCCAGTCGCAGCTGCCTAGCCCCTGAATACTGAGGCCAGCGGGACCCACTGGCCCTCAGCTGCCACGAATCTTTAGACTCTGGACCGACACCTGGGGCTCCTCCGTGCCCCAGCCCAGGCCCCCCTGCAGGTCTGCCCACAGACTGTTCTAACCCTGCGGAGCCCGGGTGACCAGGTCTGCAGTGAAGGCCCCGGGTGCCCGCCCCTTGGGACCTGTGTGCAGAGCAGCTTCGCTCCTCCAGGCTCCCGGCTCCGTGGGTGGCATTGACCAGTTCCCCCCCAGGCTGCGGGCATCATCCTCACTGCAGCCTGGTCCCACCAGGACATCCCACCAGTTTCCTCGAGTCTCTTCCCACCTTCCTCACTCCATTTTGCTTTACCCGCCTGTGGAAGGGCCGCTGCCCAGACCCGCCACCACTCGGAGTTATTCCTTCCTCCCAGAACCACCACCTCTGCACGTCCGCCGCCGCGTCTCATCCATTCACTCAGAGACTAAGCCACGCTCTGGAGCACCTCCCGCGAGCCGAGCACTGGGAAGGAGCCAGGGGGTGGACGGTCCAGCTCTACCCCTCACTCCCCTCACCGTGCCCATCACCGCCTCCAGCCCTCAGCCTAGAGCAACCGCCGGCGCCTTGCCCTGTCTTGACCCATTGGCTCGCCCTGCCTCCAGCCCTGAGCCCTGGGTCTCTGCCAGTGCTGCCCTCTTCCTAAATGCCCTGCTTTCCATCACAGCGAGGCCATGCCCTGCCCGCCCGCCAGCTCTTGCTCTAGGGCCACCTCCTCCAGCCAGTGCCAGGGACCGAGTTGTCCACTGAACGGTCCCTCTGATCGCCAGTATCGCAGATTTGACCCTGTTTGGAGATGGCATCTGTGAGGAGGTAAGTAAGTTAAATTGGCATCATTAGGGCGGGACCCAATCTAGCCTGACTGGTGTCCTCATACAAAGGAGAAATGTAGACAGTTACAAGGGAAAGACCGTGTGAGGACACGGAAAAGACAGCCATCTACAGCCAAGGAGGGACAAAGACACTGCTGACACCATCACCTCAGCCGCCTGGCCTCCAGAGCTACGAGAGCTGGTGTCATCTCCCAGGCGGGGATCTCACCTTCCCCAGGGCGTGAATGTCTCCCCTACAGCTCTTCCCCTCAAGTCACCCTTGTTTGCAGCAAGACCCGACGCTGCTCCCCCCCCCCCCACACCATGATATTGGGAAGCCAAGGCCAGTGCTCGGAAAGGCTTGTTGAGTGAAATGCCCAAGAGAGCCTCTGGGCCAGCGCACCGTCCACGTGGGCCAGCGCTGTGGCTCGCGTTTGGAGCATGACAGCAGCCAGCCTTGGGTTTACGACCCTGGTTCTGGGCCTTCCCGGGGAGGGGTGCTCTCTGCTCCTCAGTTTGGGGCCGTCCGGTGCAGCCTAGACAGACGAGGAGGCTGAAAGGCGTGTGAGCTAACCGCGCCTGCAGACAGTGCGGGGCGGCCGATCCTCGGCCGGGTCAGCCCTCTCCTCCGAGGGGCAGTGCCCTGACCCGGAGCTGTGTCTCCTCCACCACCTTCTCTTTGCAGGTACTTCCAGGTTTACAGACAGGTCGGTTTTCTAACCGCCCTCGTCACTGTTCTGGACGTAGCTATGCACCACTTCTACTTCCTCATTTATCTCTAAATTGACTCACTGCCCCTGGAGCCATCAGACACCAGGCCCCTTTCCTGCCACCCCAGGCCTGAGCTAGATTGGCGGGGTCTCGGGCTGTGCGCAGGTTATAGGAACCTGGGAGGGGAGATGGCGCTAAGGAGCTCGGCGCCCTCGTCCCTGTGCACCGCCTGAGCTGGGCGTCCTCGAGGGGCAGGTGCGTGTCCCTCAGGAGTTCTGAAGGCTGCTGGGAGCGGACAATCGCATGAGGGGAGGCCCTCCAAGCCCAATGACAGCCCACGGTGACCCAGCACAAAGGGACTGGAACTCCTCGGAGGGCCCTGTGCTCAGTGGAGAGCAGGGGTCACCTGGCATCCAAGTTTTCCCAGGAGCAGCTCCAGCTCTAATTGCCATGTGGACCGTGGCCCTTGGCCTCCACAGAAGGACAGGCCCTGGGAAGAGCCTGCCACGCCAGGGCGTGGCCGGGACCCCCACTGCTGGGAGTGCAGAGCCGAGCGGGCAGGCCTAGGCGGGCTGGCCCTGCAGGCGGACTGCCCTGTGCCTGCACTGGGCAGCCTCAGGTCCGAGGCCTGTGCCTCAGCCACAGAAGCCTCTTGAGTGAGGCCCCTCACTCCCCGCGAGGCCCGGCAGGGCAGGCAAGACCACTGGAGGGGCTGACAAAGGAGGCAGGAGGGCGGCTTCCTAAGGAGAGAGATGCAAAGGCTGCCTGGAGAGGGTGGCGACGTCACACTCAGGAGCGCTTACACTCAGAAAATAGTCATTTTAATAAAATAAAGACAATACAGTATTTCCCACTAGTTTTCAGTAAGCAACCCCATTTTTTTCAGTGCAACAAGCTCTTTGAAAGGTGATCCTATGTGATTGGTGAGCAGGTGTGTCAGGGTCCCGGCTGCCAGCATGCTGTTCACAGGAGCCCCGAGCTCCTACCCGTCTGTAAAAGCCCACGATGGTGCAGGGCAAGGCCGAGGTCCCGGGACCCGAGGAGAGGGGAGGCGTCCAGGCACAGCTTCATTCCTGCAGCTGCCACGGCTGCTGCGCCCAGGCCGCCGCCATCTCTTCCTTCCTACCCCTCTGCCGACCAGCAAAATATTCTCCCCTTCTCATCACCTACCAGGAGCTTGGGCTGGTTTCTTGGGAAGAGAAAGAAGAGACAGACGTGTGAGAGGAAGCTTATCCCAGCCGCAGCCAGGAAATGGCCAGCATGGAGGTTGCAGTCCCGCACCGCGAGCCTGCCCCTGCCTCCGGCTTCCCCAGGTGCTTCCGGTGCTGAGATGCAGCGGGGCCCTGTGGCCTCTGACATGTGGCTATTCTGCATTGGGTCACAGCCCTCCCGGCATTAATAGGATAAACACTGCAATCGGCAGTGGCCTCAGGAAAAGGCCCTCTTTAGGATAAAATCACAAAGCAATTTACTTTCACCTTTTGGATTTCTTTGTGGATTCATGGGTATTCCATGAGAGTGAGCAGGGACATGTATGTGCTAAAATACATTTCCTGGGGCCCCGCATGGCCACCTGACCTGAGTCCTGTGCTCGGTGGGCCCTCCACAGTGAGGCTGCCTGAGGCAGGCCCAGACTTTCCCCGGGGTGGCCACAGCGCCCTCTGCTGGAGGCCTTCAGAAGCCAAGCTGTGGTTACCTGGACATGGCCAGAGCCGTCACTGCAGGGCTGGTCTTGCTGGGCTTCCCTGTCAAAGCAACACTGATGTCCAGCTCTCTGCACAGGGCAAGATTCTTCTCACACCTGTGACCTGTGGGGAGCGTGCGAGAGCCAGTTAGCAAGCCCAAGTGGCTTCACACACATGCACGTGTGCACCCACACGAGGGACACACACACACACACACACACACACACATATTTATATTTGTGGTCAGCAACTTGCTAAATTGAGGGGAAAATATATTTAATCTTGGCCTGTGCTGTTGCAAAAAGGGCCGTCCCAATTTAATTTGCCGGCTGTGACAGTTACATGTGCTGACGTGCCGCGTATCCGTGGTGGACCAAATTGGATTTGTGTATTATTGCTTTCTAAATTGCATGCCTAGTTCAGCAAAATTGTTCATCAGTGTTTACTGGCTTTATGCTTAATAAGATGCCCCACAATACCTTGCTGCCAGGATGTAATGCAGCCCTTAATTGCCTAGTAAAAATAAATTATATAAAGTTGGCTTTATCAACTTATCTAAATCCTCTCACACCACAACCAATAATTAAATGCTGAGAATGTTTTTTCAAAAAATATAACTCAATGATTGTTACTTCGCTCATTTTAATGACCGCATTTGGGGGCAGACAGTAATTCCTTCAGTGCGGAGGCGAGATGGAGAGACCTCAGCTGCGTCTGCCCCTGTGAAGCCACTTGGCTGGCGTCTGGGCGGGAATGAGGCAGCTGCCCGCTGCCCCAGGTGGCTGCTGGGTGTGCAGGCAGCCTGTGCACCAGGACACGCGTGTGCATGTGTGCTGCGGACAAGCCTGAGCAGCCAGCTGCCCCGAGCACTTTTACATTCCAGACTGAGTCCAACTCTCTGAGGGGCTCAACTGGCAGGTCCTGCTGCAACTGACAAGTAAACGGATTCCAGAAGGAAGTTAGAGAACATGCGCACAGGTGCCGTGCCCTCGTGTCGTGTCTTCAAGGCTTTCCTCCTGCCCCTGTGGCACCTGAGGACACGGGACACGTATGCACACATGCATGCGTCATGCCCAATCCTGGCCTCTTTCTGACAAATAGTTTGGAGCAATATCATGAGCACCCGACCTGCACTGGCTGGGGCTGGTGAGTCTGCACCTGCATCTGCTAGCGCTAAGCGGGGCTCAGCGTGGAGGATAAGGCCGGTGCCTGTGCTCATGGCAGAGAAGACAGGCTGGCGGTGGGGACCGTGGCTCCCTGGCATTAGCTGTGATGGAGGTTGCCCGGCAGTGGTCACATCTGCCCTGGTGGCAGGAGTGAGAAGGAAGTGGCCATGTGCTTCTGGGTGACTTTGGGTGAGTTACTGGACCTCTCTGTGCCTCAGTTTCCTCCTTTCTTGCCGCTGTCATGGAGACGGCTACTGCACAGGGCTGCCACGAGGACTGAGAATGCACGGACCGTGTGCCCCGTGCAGCTGCTCGCGTCCGCTCTCCCTCAGGCGCGGCAATGACGCCGTGGTGGCAGCAGGGGGACACATTTTCTACCCCAACCCCAAGAGGCTCTGCTCCGAGCAGCGGTTCTCATCCTGGGGTGCGTGCCAAGAGCCACCTGGGCACTTGACAGACACAAAATCCTAACAGCCCCAACCTTTTCCTGGGGGCTGGGCTGGGCACAGGACCTGGCTCTGCATTTAATAAACGCCCTGGGCGATGCCAATGCCGATGATCCTCACAGCTGGTTTGAGGAACTCCTGTGGGGAGCTGGGTGGGGTGAACCTGGATGAACAGGGCTGGCTGCGGCCTATGACCTTCCTCTCCCTGGAATACAGCGTGACCCCTCCTTGCTCCTGCCTGGAGCCTGGCTCTCCAGCTGGACCAGGCCCTGGCTGGGGAGTTGGACATTGCGGAGCCATCCAGGTAGCTGGAGAAAGAGTCAAGCGCTGCAAGGTGTGGCCCTTCCAGATGCTCAGGAGGCCCCGACAACCCCCCTCCCCTCCCCGTTCACACAGCCAAGCCACGCGCCAGAGCTCAGGGTCCCTGCAGGCTGAGGCCAAGGCCGCCACTTGGCAGAGCTTCTCCAAGCTGTTGCCCACCCCACAGCCTCCGGCAGGAAACTGTGCTCCTGCCTCCCCAGCACCTCGCAGGTCTGGAGAGACCCAGTGGCTTCCCTGGGCTCCATGACAGCTGCAAGAAAGGAGGACAGGCTCAGCAGCCAGTTTGTAACCAAGTTACTTAGCTAATGCCCTCTCACCCCTGAACAACAGACATCTCCATGACAGCTGCAAGAAGGAGGAAACTGAGGCACAGAGAGGTCCAGTAACTCGCCCAGTCACCCAGAAGCGCATGACCACTTCCTTCTCACTCAGCTGCAGCCCTGGGGCTGAGGAGGGGGCAGGAGAGGGGGGCTGAGCCAGCAAAGGCGCCTTGCTGGCTGCACCCCTGGCGGGGCACTCACCTTTCGGGCTGGTGGGCGGAGCCGAGGGCTCCTCCGGTGTCACCTGCCCAGGAACAGACCCCTTCATGTCCTCGGTCTTCCAAATCTGCCAAAAGGAAAAATCGCTATGGGTGGGGGAAGTGGTCCTTCTGCAGGCTCAGGGCCCATCCCATTCCGTCACAGCAGGAAGCGGGGGCCCTCCGGGGAGGGGGAGGCAGGGTGCCTTGTTGCTGCCGATGTTCATGAATTCTTGGGGAAAAGGTTGCATAGGCTCCAGCTTCCCTGTGCAAAGTGTTAGCCAAGCTGCAGTTCGGATGGTTCCCTCTCCACCCCTGTGTGTTCATAGTGCATCTCCCTCACCCCTGACCCGCAAGGACAAGGCTCAGCAGCCAGTTTATAACCAAGTAACTTAGTTAATGCCCTCTTGTCCCTCTGCCACCCCACTGGGGCCCCCTTCACCACTCAGCAGCTGGGCCTCCATCCTCTGACCCTGGTCCGAGCCATGCTGTCAGTACCCTCAGGCTGACCACACAGGGCTTGCACTTGCCGAGTCTGGACTTTTGTCACCAAAGGCCAAGGACTAGCCTCCACTTCCATGCTTAGATGCTTCTGTGAGCTCTGGGCTATGCAGGAGCTCAGTTCCCAAGCTGAGCGATGGGCGGCGGGGGGTGGGGGGGTGGGGGGGGATGAAGAAATGCACCTGATGCTCAGCCAGCCCGCTCCTCTGGCCGACCATGTGGACCATGTGCCACCGAGCCCGGACCTGTGGCCTCCTCACCCTGCAGCCAGCTCCGGACACCCTGCTCTCTGCAAAGACCCTGCGCCCCTCAGCACAGATGGGACCTGTAAGGGGACTCCTCAGCCTCATCTTTCCTGTCCGGGCAGCTGGCCCCCACCTGTGTGGCCTCCTCCCGACCCTCTGACTCTCCCTTGTCCTTGGAAATCAGTTGAAACGCCACCTCCTCTGATGGAAATAAATGGACTCTCCTCTCAGAATATCCACCATGTTAGCCGTTCTGCTTCCTGAAGCATCATCTCCATGATGATTCTGAGACTGAGTGTAGAGGCCTCTGAGGGCAAGACTAAAAGAGCGAGCTTTCCTAAATGCTTACAGAATTCAATGGGCATTTTCTTGAATACCTTGTAGTATTCAATTAACATTTCCTTTCATAAATGTAGAATTTAATTGACAGTTTTTTAAATGTGCCTCTTAATTGTTTTTTATCTTTACTCATTCCTTTATCCTTCCTGTCAGTCACAGAAAAATCACCTGTATTTTGTTTATCCCATCCTGTTCTTTCCACCTCAATGTTTCTCTCTCCTTCCCTTCTTGGTTTCTTGATGCTCCCCCTCTCCGCGGCCCCCCTCAGAGGATCCACAGCACATTTCTTTTTTTTTTTTTTTTTTTTTTTTTTTTTTTTTTAATATTTTTTTTTTTATTTTTTACAGAGAGGAAGGGAGAGAGATAGAGAGTTAGAAACATCGATGAGAGAGAAACATCGATCAGCTGCCTCCAGCACACCCCCTACTGGGGATGCGCCCGCAACCCAGGTACATGCCCTTGACCGGAATCGAACCTGGGACCTTTCAGTCCGCAGGCTGACGCTCTATCCACTGAGCCAAACCGGTTTCGGCCACAGCACATTTCAATGATCCCAATGATAGCACAAACCACATGAGTATATTTTCTGCTTGTCCCCTCTTCTGGAATATGAGTATCTGAGGACAATGACCTGTTTATCATCACTGTCTGTGTGCCCTATATAAAGTGACTGGCACAGAGCCAGAGTTCAATGACTGTTACATGGATGGTTGGGTGGATGTATGTATGTATGTATGGATGGATGGATAGATGAGTAGTTGGACAAACCATTGGGTAGCTGAATAGATTCATAGATATATGGATGAAAGGGTAGATGGGAGGATAGCTATATGGATGGAAAGAAGGAAGGAAGGAAGGAAGGAAGGAAGGAAGGAAGGAAGGAAGGAAGGAAGGAAGGAAGGAAGGAAGGGGAGAGATAAATAGTTGGGTAGATGGGTGGATCTTTTATTGGATGGATGGATAGATGGGTGGATGAATGGATGGATAGATAGATGGGTAGGTAGAGATATAAATAGTTGGATGGGTAGATGAATGGGCAAGTGGGTGAATAGATTAATGAATGGTACAAATATCTCTTTTTAGCACTGGGCTATGTTCTTATGCATTTGGCCATTCAACTTTCATACTTTGTGATAAATGTTTATTTCATTATGTGAGGGTATGTCTGTATAAATTGTACACACATATTGGAAAGAGCCTTGTCTTTGCCTTGTCTAGGAGGTGGCCCTAGAGCAAGAGCCTTGTCACTTGCTACAGGGACCTGGTCTGGAATGGTCTCATGCAGCCTGCAGGTTCAGACCGTTGGAGGAAGGGAGCAGAATAAAGATGAACACATTCTTGTACCGCGCCCTCCTCCCACCCCAGACACACCTACCCGGACCATGCCGTCGCGACTTCCAGTGATGATGGCGTGGCTTGCGTCCCATGCTGGCCCCTCCACTGTGCAGCAGCAGGTTATGGCTCCTTCTGGGCCCCAGGCTGTGGTGATGCTGGCCAGGGGCTGTCCGTTGACATTCCACAGGGACAGATGGGCTCCAGCACAGGAGACAACGATGCCCTGCACAGGGAGACCTGGCTTCACTCCAAGCGGGGTCACTGCCTGCCCCCCAGCCTCCTGCTCAGCCACTTGCTCAGGCTCTCAGTCTGTGCACCAAGCACTCTCAACCTGCCATCTTCTGAAGACTAAGCAGGTGCTCCCAGACCTCCTGAGACACCCCTTCTTCTCGCTGACTTGGGTCTGCACTGCGTTCTCGCGCAGCTGTGAGGTCCCAGCTTCTTACACCTCTGCTTGCTTGGACACTGCTTCCCCTGCACAAGCTGGGGGCTTGCCCTTTAGACTCCTCACAGCTCTCTCCCTGGCAGTATACTGATGAGAAGGGGTGTACACAGAGCCTGCACCTGGCCGGCCACCCCTGTCCCTAAGAAGTTTTGGACATTACGGGGTAGAGGGCAGAGTACAGAGGCTCAAATGGCTACATGTGGCTCATAAGATTGAACAACGTCCCTCTGGAGGGAATGTCTGAGGAGGAATTTTCCCGCTGCATCTTCTAAATGTTTATATCCAGAGTGTTTGCCCCTCAAGTCCTTGTCTAGTTTTGTGTCCAGTGGATTAGTGGCCACGGTCACAGGGATGAGTACTGCCAGGCCTTTGAACCTTGCATTACCGACAGAAGGGAGGTCAGGAGCTCTGTGTCCTCCCCCACCTCCCGAGCTGGGCTCCCCCATGTCCCTGCCTGAGGCCAGAGACCATGGCTGCCCAGCATTGAGCACTGGGACCAGCAGGTACTTAGTAAACTAGGTTGGCTCCTGGACAAGTTGAGTTCAACAAGTTGTTGTCCCGATATAAGTCTTCTCTGAGGTCTGGGGACATCATTCATTCTAGGCTTTACATTCTTGCAGATCAGAGTTTGGTGCCTTCCTGATACACCTACTCATTCATCTGTTCACCTTCCATTTTTCCATCCACCATCCACTCACTAGTTCACCCAAATATCCAGCCACCCACATACCTATGTATCCATCTAACTATCCCTCTGCCATCCATCTACCCATGCATCCCTCAATCTGCCCATCCATCCATCCATCCATCCATCAAACCATCCATCCATCCACCTTTCTATCCATCATTCTCCATCGATCTACTCATCTATCCACCCTCCATCTGCCCACATAACATTCATTTTGGATTCAAGTCCACCCGGGCACCATTTTCAGCCAAAGTTGGCAGTAGGAAGCCCTTCCATCATCTCCTCTCCTCCCATGCTCCCCTTTCCTGCTGTGCCCCTGTCCGGGAGCCCTGGGGTTTTCTACGAGCTGATGTGGGCCTCAGCATCCTCAGATAAGTCTATGCCCCATGATGGGGATTCTAGCCTGGGAGAAACTCCACACTGAGATTTCTCTCTCTCTCTCTCTCTCTCTCTCTCTCTCTCTCTCTCTCTCACACACACACACACACACTTTCCCCATAGGCAGCCAGCATGGAGAGACAACAGCACTTCCTGCCATGGAGACCAGAGGCACCTGCTGAGTCACCACTGATTTGCAGGCAACAAGCTGAATTAGTAAGTTCAGCAGTCTCCTCACCAAAGCCAACCTCTTGCCACACTCCATGGTCCCCCTGCCAGAACAGAGACCTCCCACTGCCCCTGCTATCCCAAGGGAGAAGAGAAGGAAGCACAGAATGAAACCTAGACCCCGTGCTGCACATGCTAATGGCTCCATCCTGTCTGTGTAGAGAATGCTCCGCACATCTGGAGCACTATCAACTTCCGGGTGCTCAGCCCCTGGGTTTCTCGAGGGCACCACTTACCATGCAAACAGCCGGGCTCACAGACATGTCAAGGACACAGATGTTGAGAAAGGGGGCCTCACCGAGATGTCGCTGATGGCCACGGCAGATATGGCCTCCTGGTGGGCGGGCAGGCGGGCCACGTGGGTGAGGTAGTCCAGGTCCCACAGGATGCAGGTGCAGTCCTGGGAGCCGCTCACCAGGATGCTGAAGGTGGCTGATGCTGCCAGGCAGGTGACAGCCTGGGTGTGTCCGTACAAGGCCTGGGACAAGAGACAGGACCACAGGTTAGGGGCGGGACCAGCAATCCAGCTGCTTGGTGAGATGCTCTACCCTTCCTTTTACTGTCTGGCCCCACATGAGGGAACAGAGGTGGAGTGATTCAGTGATTCCAGAGCCTGCGGGGTATGTGAGTGTGTGGGTGTGTGTGAATGTGTGTGAGTGTGAAAGTGTGTGTGTGAACGTGTGTGAGTATATTAGTGTGTGTGGCTATGTTTGTGTACGAGAGTGTGTGAGGGTGACAGTGTGTGTGGCTATGTGCATGTATGAGAGCATGTGACGGTGAGAGTGTGTGTGTGTCTGATTATGTGAGTATATGTGAGTGTGTGTGTGTGTGTCTGAGTATGTGTGTGTATGTGAGAATGTATGAGTGTGAGTGAGGGTGTGTGTAACTATGTGTGTGAATATCAGAGTGTGTGACTCTGAGAGTGTGTGTATGTGTATGTTATGTGTGTGACTCTAAGAGTGTGTGTATGAGTGTGTATGTATGTGTGTG
>NW_005871254.1:2142570-2147269 GCF_000147115.1 Myotis lucifugus
CCCAGGTCTTCACAAGCCTCCAGGGAGCTTTCACGCACACAAGTTTGGGCACCACACTGAGGGACCCCAGAAACACAGCGACCCTGAAGAAAGCAGGGAGCTTAGGTCATAGTTAACAGGGGTGACTTTTCAAGTCCAATGGAGCCAGGCTCAGAGCCAGTGGGCCATGTGGCGGTGGGTGACTCCGACCTGGTCTCAGCCCCTCAGGTTGGCCTGTGCAGGGTCAGGCCTGGTTCGTGGATGGTTATGTGTCCAGATCTGGCCAGAGGGCTTGTTCTCTAGAGACACGTGCCAGGAGCTGGGAAGTGCTACTGGCACGGGCGTGGTCACAACCACCAGAGGCTCAGGTGGGTGATGTGAAGCTGCTGCACACGCACGTGCCTCTCTCCTCCGGAACCAGATGCGGAGGTGGCCGTCTGAGATGTGGTCACCGCTTCCCTGGTGGTAAACCTCCATCTTCAGAACAGACCATGCTCATTTGGGTCAAAGCTGTCATCTGCCTGGTCACAGCAATGAAAAGTTCTGCCTCAGATTTCCGTGTCCTCAGTGGAACCTAACGTGGCCCCACCGGATGGTGCTGGAAGATTCTGGGCGTGGCCCACGGAGGATCTGGGTCGTCAGGGAACACAGAAACTGTCTGAATGGAGGAAAGTGGGGGGTTTGGTGTGAGCTGTCTGGCTTCTTCCCAGGGTGAGCTAAGTCTGATGACTCAGTTCTGACCACAGGGGACACAGTGACTTTAAAGAGTGACCAGTGGCCGGAGTGAGGCTGGGGTTCTGAGAGAGAAGCCTGAGCCCGCATGTGCGGGTTAGTGGGGCCGGGCTGCTGCTCTCTAGGGAGAGCACACACAGGCACCCGACCCACAAAGGCAGCAGCACCAGCCCCTGGAGAGGCCTGGGAAACCAGAGAGGGCGGCAGCTTCAATGTGTCCTGGACCCGTTCCTTTGCTCCTCAGACTTACACCTCTCTCCACCGTCAGTTAAAATGCCTCATTATGTCATCTTGTACCGAAGTGAAGTCGCAAACATTAAATAAATGAAGGCCTCTGGAAATGCTTCTTCATGCTGGGTGCTGTGGTGAGCCGGGCCCTCCTAGCTAAGCGTGGAGGCACCGCAACGCAATGGGACTGCCACCGAGCAGGGTGTCACTGCTCCAGTTCCGCGTCTGAAAACGCATCTCAAGGAAACAATTCATCAGAAGCGATCAGCCACCTGCGGAGGATGCGGCCTGCCGCCTGTTCAATCCGTTCACGCTTGGAAACAGTGGCTGATGGGACTGGGGGTGGGTGCCATGGACCAACTGAAATGTAATCCCATGGAAATGAAATCTTGGGGAACAAATGAAATGTGAATTATAGAGACTGTAGGAAAGCAAAACCAATCTGATAGGCTGGGTGGACGCGGACTAAACACATCCACATAATGGTCAGGATGGCATGGATGTGTGCCTGGGTGGACGCAGGCAACAGCGACAGCTTCTATGGGGATTTTAGGGAATCATTCTGCTTTGAAGTGAATTTGAAATTTGTCTTTAATGGTGTAATCCCCTTTAAAATAAAACAATTTCAAAATCTGTGTGTGGAGCTATTTAACGATGACTTCTCTGTTTACCGGTTGGGGACAGACCGCGCTGCTCAGCAGCTGGTAGTCTGGGGCCCCAAGGCCCTGGTTCGGGTTTGATTTTGCCTAGAAGGACGGCCCACACCTTTTCCTCCTGACAAATCTGGGGAGAGGAGGGTCAGTTCCATGTTATGCTGTCAGTGGGCTCCACAGAGCATTTTCACTCCTGAGGGGCCCGGGGCCGCGGGGGAGGGCTGCTTCCCCGGCCCCCATGCCAGTTTGGGGTCGGGCTGTGCCTCTCGCCATTCCTGAGTGGGGCCTGGGAGAGGGGGCAGTCCACAGGGCACTGCAGTCTTCACCTCGCTCTGGAATAGAGTGCAGCCCTGGGCCACAGCAGCGGATGGGAAGGAAGGAGTAACGTGCACCGGGGCAGGCAGGAGCACCACGCTGTGCAGAGGGCTCCCCTGCCACTGCCCGCTGCCCCTCAGGGTGCCGCCACCTCTGCAGGACGAACCCGCCCCAGTGCAGCCCCAGCACATCCCTCCGCATGGCTACTGAGGGCCACCGCGCACCACACGGGTGCCGGGGTGGCCTGGACACACAGAGAACCCAGATCACGTCCTGGGAAACGTGTCCCACTGAGGAAATCCGTCAGTGGTCAGCTGTGTGTGATTAGCTTTGGTTTTTCTATGTTAGGGCTACGTGTCCAATGACCAAACAGACGTCAGACAACATTGTATTTTAGGGTGGGAAGTGTCCCCCAGGGATCTTGGGCAGGTTCCAGAGCGCACAGGGAGAGAGCGTGGGGCTCACAGTTGGACAGACCTGGACTGGAATGCAGTTCTGAAAGTAGAACACCACCTGCTCTACAAGATCAGGGTCGGGTGCAGGTCATCCGGAAGCAGTGGGTGCCTGCCCTTCACTGTGCGTGGCGGTGCCTGGTGAGGTGGGACCAGGAGTCCTCTGCCTCCCACCACCCCGGCTGCTTTGCTCACCCCCTGCCACGGCCCCTCCTCCTTTCATTTCCTGGCACCACGACTTTGGATGAGTCATGGAAGCTCCTTGCACCTCTCCCCCACCCCGTGTGCCGGGATGACACAGCACCTACAGGGCTGTGGAGGGGAGCATGCAGCGGCCCACAGAGAAGTGCCAGGGCAGAGGCTCCCACATGTCCCGAGGGCAGGACACCAGAGTCACTGGTGCCTGATGTGCACACGGCGCCTCTCATTGTTAAATCCACCCTTGGGCACAGAATGGTGCCCTCCATGACCCCAGAGCCGGTGCCACCTCCATACCTCCCTGTAGGGGCATGTGAGGGCCTATACCTGCCCAGGGCACCACTGCCCTAGTGACTACACCTTCCCTAAGACCTATACCTGCCCTGGCCTACAACTGCCCTAGGGACTACACCTGTCCTAGGACTACACCTGCTCTAGTGACTACATCTGCTCTACTGACTACACCTGCCCTAGGACTACACCTGCTCTAGGACTACACCTGCCCTAGGACTACACCTGCTCTAGTGACTACACCTGCCCTAGTGACTACACCTGCTCTAGGACTACACCTGTCCTAGGACTACACCTGCTCTAGGACTACATCTGCTCTACTGACTACACCTGCCCTAGGACTACACCTGCTCTAGGGACTACACCTGCCCTAGGACTACACCTGCCCTAGTGACTACACCTGCCCTAGGACTACACCTGCTCTAGGGACTACACCTGCCCTAGGACTATATCTGCCTTAGGACTACACCTGCCTTAGGGACTACACCTGCCCTAGGACTACACCTGCCCTAGGACTACACCTGCCCTAGGACTACACCTGCCCTAGGACTACACCTGCCCTAGGACTACACCTGCTCTAGTGACTACACCTGCCCTAGGGACTACACCTGCCCAGGCCCCCACTCCTGCCTGAGGTATGGTACCTGCTTGAGGTGCAGGCCATTAGGGCGGCCTTTGGCCATACTGAGCTCCCATACGCAGACCACGGTGCTGTCCCCAGAGGTGACGATTGTCGTGGGGGACGGGCACACAGCACACAGACAGCGGCCCCAGTCAGCCAGGTTCTCGAACGTCATCAGGACCTGAGGGAGACAAGCATGATTCGCACTAACTCGTGAGCTTCACTCCTCAGAATGTGGTCGGAGGCTCAGCCCACGAGGGCCCTGGCATAGTCATGTGACCCCTCTCACTCCGGCTTGGGCACAGCCACATGGGGGACAGGGGCACAGGGACTTGCCTGCGTTCGGCTCGCCCATCTGACACCTCTGTCCAATCGCTAGGCTGCCAGCCTGGCCCTCACCTTGTCGGAGCCATAGCTGCCCAGGCAGCAGCTGAGGTCGTCGGCTCCCCAGCAGAAGGTCCTGCTCCAGGCGGGTGGCAGCAGCAGCTTGCCCCTCTCCACGGCCAGGACGCTCTTCTCGGTGGGGACGATGTGGCCGATGGCGCCTTTGGGGGACTCTGAGCCTAGAGAGAAAAGGTACATATCTGCCTCCTCAGTCAGTATGGAGGAGCACACACATTAAAGGACCATACCCCTTTAGCTGGGACCCCAAAGGAGCCAGGGCAGGCAACTGGACTCAGCACAGCACATGCCCTGGCAGGAACCACTGGCCGAGGCACCTCTGTCCTAGCCTCACTCCAGGGGCCACCTAGACCCTGGCCTGAGGTGCCCCCTGGCCCCGAGGGTGTCCCCTGGTCCCAAGGGTGTCCTCTGGGGCCAGAGATTGTCCCCTGGATCCAAGGGTGTCCTCTGGGCCAGAGGGGTGTCCCCTGGCTCTGAGGTGCCCCCTGGCCCCTAGGGTGTCCCCTGGCCCTGAGGGTGTCCCCTGGCCCTGAAGGTGCCCCCCTTGCCCTGAGGGTGTCCCCTGGCCCCAAGGCTGTTCCCCTGGCCTGAGGCTGTTCCCTGGCCTGAGGCTGTTCCCTGACCTGAGGGTGTCCCCTGGCCTGGGGGTGTCCCCTGGACTGAGGGTGTCCCCTGGCCAGTTCTGCCCTTAAGGCAAATGAGCTCAGTGGTGTGGCCATGCAGGGAAAAAGGGGCTTGTGGGGTGCCCTGCAGGTTGTCAGGTGTCTCTTTCAGGGGATGACAGCAAAGGGAGAAGGGGCCATGGGCTGGGGGGCAGATGGGCACAA
>NW_005871254.1:2148234-2154235 GCF_000147115.1 Myotis lucifugus
GAAAAAAAGGGTGTGTCGGGCACTTGAACATGAAAAAATTGTGCTGCGTATTCAAGTGTGTGTTATCAGTTACAATGAACAGAACAGAGTGGTTTTTTCTGTACATGAAAAGAGCGGAGGGGTGTGTGTTGTGTACATGAAAGAGAGAGACGGTCGTTGTGTGTGTACATGAGAAGAGAGAGTGTTGTGTGTACATGAAAGAGAGAGAGGTATGTTGTGTACATGAAAAGAGAGAGGGGTGGTGTGTGTATGTATGTTTATGTGTACATAAAAGAGAGGGGTGTGTATGTACATGAAAGGGAGAGAGGGGGTGTGTGTCTACATGAAAGAGAGAGAGGGGGTGTGTGTCTACATGAAAGAGAGAGAGGGGTGTGTGTCTACATGAAAGAGAGAAGTGTGTGTGTGTGTACAAGAAAGAGAGAGAAGGGTGTGTGTGTGTACATGAAAGAGTAGAGGGGAGTGTGTGTGTACATGAGTGAGGGGGTGTCTCAGATAGACACACACATGGACAGACAGGTCTGATGGAGCTCATCTTGGACAGAGTTCCTCTCCGAGCAGACGCCTCTCCAGGTTCCTGCTTCGACCCCAGACTCAGTCAGACGGAGCCCCCGTCTGTGTCCTGAGCCCCAGAGGAGCTGGTCCTGAAGGGACAACTGTGGAACCAGAACCAAAGCGAGCAGGGCCCGTGCTCACCTTTGACAGTGACCTGGGAGGGCCGCAGGGCCTGCAGGCTGCAGGGAAAGGGCTGTGGGTGGCCCTGCAGGCTCGAAGGTGTGGTGACATCCTTTCCAGGTGAGAGCTTCCCTGCCGCCGTCCGGGCCGGGTGGGGTTTGGTGAAGAGCTGGAGAGATGGGGACAGAACGTTAGGGCCGACGCCAGAGGAGAAGCTGGCCACGTCAAGTAGCAGCTGCGCCTCTGCTCCGTGCGCCTGGCCTGGCCTTGTGCTCAGGGGCATCATCAGCATAAACAGAAGCACCTGCCTGAACCCTGGGATGCTAAGACGAGGGGCTTGCGGTCCGAGCAGCGGTTCCTCTCAAGGCCACAGTGCAGGACTGGCAAGCACAGCGCCACTGGCTGCGGGCTGTCTGCTCCCCAGGCTGCCTGGGACAAGGACAAGCTCACTGGAGGCCCTGCCCTGGAGCTGCCTCTCCACCCAGGGCCAGAAGGGCCCTTTCCCCTCCAGACCACGCCCTCCCCATCTGCTGGAGCAATTACCGTGGGTTCCCTCCCCTGACACTCTGGGCAGCACACCTTCCTGGCATCAGGAGTTCGAGTATTTCAAAGAGCACAGGCAGACCCCACTAGTGGACTTTCTTATTTTTTTTTCTTGGATTTCTATTGTCCAATTGTCCCCAATGCCAACCTTTTGGCATAAGCAGGCAAAGCAGGAAGGGTAAGGGCTCGCTGCCTGCGGAACCCTCACTGGGCCTGGGTGCGGCCGAGGCCAGCGCCAACTGGCCACTGGGCCCTCCGTGTCCAAGTTTGTGCTGGGTGCCAGGATGCCCGGTGCCAGGATGCCAGGGCTGAGGTAGGGGCTGGCCTCAGAGGGGCGCCCGGGCACAGGTGGGGCTCAGTGGGCCACTGGGCCTCGGAGCAGCCTTGGCCCCGGCTCTGCTAAGTCCTCCCTCAGGTGCTGAGCTACCTCGTACAGCTGGGTGGGTGGTGCAGAGACAGAAAACAGAGGTGATTTGACGTGAGCATTGACTATGGAACTCCTCCCTGCCCAGCAGAGCCACCAACGTGGCCCTGGCACGTGTCAGCAGGCGCCCTGCTGGGTGGGACAGTGCACAGTCTTCAGGGGGGACCGCGTGATGAATCCTAATTCCGCTAATTACTTAAAAATATTTGTACAAGCTCTACGAAATGCCATTAAGTAAAATCAGAATCTGAAAGTGTGTGCACTCCATGATCACTAACGTGAACACACTTTTCCTTGTGATCAAGGTCTGTGAGTATATAACACAGAACACAGGTGGGGGCAACTGCTATTTTGAATTATTTCATTGCTTTATCTGTATTATTCTAATTTTTAAATGAAAGAAATAAAATCAGGCTACCCAAGCTTCTCTCCTGAGAGGCCCTCCTTCCCGCAAGCCTTCCCTGAGAACCGCATTTGGGTGCGCCAGCCGTCCCGCTGTCCAAGGCTCCCTCGGGCCTTCCACACGCCCCTCCAGGAGCTGAGCAAACACAAGCCTGTCCCCATGACCAGGCAGGAGAGAGCTCATTCGTTTCGCATTAACTGAGAGGAGCCCGTCCAGCTCTCCTGTGAGGCAGGCGCTCCCAGGATGGTCCTGGAATTGGCGGTCTTGTGCATTCCGTCCTCAGGGCAACCTCTGATTGCCCGGTGGTCCGGGCTGTGGGCCAGGCTTCTGAGCCCAGGTGGTGGTGCTCAGGGGTGAGATTTCTCCACACTGAACTGAAGCGGAAACCCAGAGAGCGAGCATCACGTAAACAACAATTTCACTCTCCCTCATGCCATTCATCGGGTGCCCACCTGATGCACAGCCCACACTGCTCCGGACTGTCCTGAGGGGTGGGGCCAGCGGGGCACAGGCCCACGTGAGACCTTGCAGCCCCACCAGGGCCTGGGGCAGGCTGAGGTGCCTCTCATGGGGGCCATTCGATTTGGGTTCTGGAGCAGCCAGGTGAGGCCAGAGCGCTCCCTCTGTCACCTGCTCATGGTGCCATTGTAGGCAACTTATTTAGCCTCTGAGCCTCCGTGTCCACATCTGTGGAAGAATGACTCCTTACACAGAGCTTATGGAAGAATTCCATGAGGCCACCACACTAATGAGTAACACTGTTGAGTGCTAACCATATCTCAGGGACGCCCGAGCCCTTGATGCCTTCACTCATTGGATCTTCACAACCGCTCTAGGGGCGGATGCACATAAAGAATTAAGTCCTGTGGGTCTATCATAGTTCCTTCAGATGCATCGGAGCTGAATGTAGCCTTCACATTAGCGTTAACACTGTCATCACCTTCATCGTCCATGCCACTGAGGGCCAGCCTTGACTCTGAAGGCACAGGAGGGTGATCGGAGACCACCTGCCTGTTTGGTCCTCTTGTCTTCTCATCGCTCCCATCCCAGGAGAAAACGTACTCTCCCCCCCCCCCCCCAGAGTCCTTTCTCACGCTGTGCACACTTATTTGACAAAGGAAGACAAAGGACATGGCATGCCGTACCTGTTTGGGCACCTGCCCAAAGTTGCTGACAAACCCCAGGATGGTGTTCCTGATCAGGGGGTCCCCAATGCTGCCGAGGTCCACTTTGTCTCCATAGAAGTAGGGGTGGAAGGTGTTCACCGCCTCCACGGCGGCCGACCCCTGCTGCTTGTACCCAAAAATGAGGTCTATCCAGTGGTGGAGGTTGGCACTGACGAAGTCACTTTCCAAAGCCTGGAAGCAAAGCCCAAAGAGCATGAAAAACGCAGGCCTCCCAGAGGCTCATGTGCTCATTGCACAGACCAGGACGGCACAGGTTCGGGGTGCAGGATGCTGGCTCTCACAGGAAATGGGGGATGCCTCTCCCGGGACTTGACGAGTTCTCAGTGGGGCAGAACGTGTGGGGCACCCACGAACCCCCCGAACTCCGCCTCCAGATTGCTGTAAAGAGCTGGCTGTTCCCACCACCTCTCATCTACTCCGGAAAGTAACCCTGAGGACCAGAACCTCGTGTGGAGCTGGCCTGAAGAGGCGATCGCCAAACGGAAGAGGCCTGCTGCGATCTGACCCAGGAGGAAGGGCGCGCTGACTGACGGAGCGCTGGGAGGCTGGGGCCAGGCCCTGCAGGGCGGAGGACACACTCAAGGAGGACAGGAGCCAGCACTGCCGCTCACGCTCCCTAACGCCTCTGTCCCCCAGTTTCCTCGTCTGTAAAACGGTGATGGTGATCGTGCCTTCTCAGTGGGTCCTTGCAGACCAGTGTGTGCCCCTGCCTGGTGCACAGTGATCTCCACGTGGTATCAGCTGCCATGATCACCCACCAGGTACCGGGCACGGCTTGGGGTTTAAGTGTGTTGTCTGCCCATGAGCACCCCCTTTCACTGGCAGGAATGATCACCCCACTTCTGGGCAGGTTCATATGTGGTTTTTGAAACTACTGTCCCAGCCCCCAACCCTGAGACCTCAGAACTCCACAGGGGTATCCTGCCTCGCTGAGCAGATCCCACTTCACTCAAGTACTAGGATTACTGACTTTGGTCTGGGTCTTCCCAAGTCATTCCTGGAAGGAAAGGCCAGAATCTGCCTCTGCGGTGCAGCGCAGCCCCCAGGAGCGTGAGCTCTCCTGATGGGGGTGCCCTGTGCAGCCCAGGGCAAGCGGCAGCAGGAGCAGCTCACCCTTGAACCTACAGGGCGAGTGTGAGGCCTTGAGGCACATTCTGTCCATTTGCAGGCTCTCTCTCTGTCCCCAGGCAGGAGGACAGATGTTCCAGACTCGGCCATGGAGCCTGTCTCTATGCTTACAGCCTTCACCTGGGACGGATACTTAACCGCTCTCAGCACATCTGCCTGCCACCCTGGTGACACCTGACAGGAAGCAGACAGGATTAGCATAGGGACTGTCTGCACTGCGGGGGGTGGGGGGTAGGGGGGTGGGGAGGATAATTGTAGGAAGTAGTTAAGTACCAGCAAGGTGAGGATGTGGCTTTCACCAACTGGGATGTTTGAGTGAGTGATTTTGAAGACAGAGCAGTTACATTTGGGTTACGTGTGCCTATGGGAGAGGGTGGCTTTAGGTCAAATGGAGGTAAAAGTCATGGAGAGTGAAGCTTAAGGAACTGAGAGGCGAGAGGCTAAAGTCATTGAGAGAGATGGCAGATCTTGGGCTCTGCTCAGCACACACAGTACCACCTCTCGGGTGAACTGGGACATGCAAGCACTGCCCCATGGCTTCTCTTGCTCCTGTGTGGCAGCTGTTGAGAAATACTGCCCACCTGGGTGCCCTACTCTGAGCCAGCACCATCCACGGGGCTGCACCCATGAAGGGTTGAGCAGGCCTGGGCGCCCTTGCTAAATCCTTTCTGCTTCCTGTCAGGTGCCACCTGTGGTGCAGGCAGGCGTTCTGGCTCCCAGTGGGAGCTGCTCCTGAGGGGTGAAGTGCAGGTCCCATCTAGAGGCAGTCAGCTGGGGAAGTGCCACCCTACCTACCAGTCTAGATGTGACTTCTTTTGTAAGTCTTCTAGTCAGTTGGTCTTTAGTTGGCTATTCAGGTTGATTCTTTTAAAATTTAACTAGTGGCCTGGTGCATGAAATTCATTCACATTAAAGGGGGATTAATTAGAGGAAATATTTTAATATTGCTATTTGCAATTTCTCTATAATAGAAGTGTCAGAGATGAAAGAAAATTAGTAAAATGTATATGAAAATCTCCCTCCTGTCAGAGTCTGGGGTGCATCATGGGACCCAGAGTCAAGTCCCCGCCCACCCACGTGCGTCTCGAAAAGACCCAGCTGGCCCCACCTCCATTGGGCTAGATCCAGACCCGGCCGGTTCCACCCTTGTTAAGCCCCGCATAGCAGGGTCACAGCCTCAGGTCCCCTGGCCCGGCACCAGGTGGGGGGCACAGCCTGAGGTCCCCCAGCCCAGGCCGGGGCAGGGGGCACACCTTGAGGTCCCCCATCAAGCCCAGCCAGGTGGGGGATGTGGCCTGAGATTCCCCCATCAAGCCGCACCAGGCGGGGGGTGTAGCTTGAGGTCCCCTGGCCCAGCACCGGGGGGGGGCATGGCCTGAGGTCCTCCATCCTGGGCCAGTGGGTGCACCTTGAGGTCCCCTATCAAGCCCCACCAGATGGGGGGCGTGGCCTAAGGTCCCCTGTCAAGCCCCGCCAGGCTGGGGGCATGGTCTGAGGTTCCCCGGCCTGGTGCTGGTGTGGGGGGCATGGTTTGAGGTCCCCCATCAAGCCCTACTGGGTGGGGATCGCACCTTGAGGTTCCCTGTCAAGCCCTGCTTGATGGAAGGCGTGGCTTCAATCCCCTGGCCCTTTACCTAGGCCGGT
>NW_005871254.1:2154335-2259450 GCF_000147115.1 Myotis lucifugus
CTAAATTTACTCACCCCTCATAAACATAATTTTTAGTTGTTTCGGGGGGAGCGTCAACATATCATGTACCATAGCTTCCAGCAGAAGTGGCCGTCTTAAATCTCCCCTCATGTCCCTCCGGGTTCGGGTCCATTGCCAAAGTCCCTTGGCCTGCCACCAGGCCGTGGGCACTTCCCCTAGGGTTCCCTGTCAAGCCCCCTGCGGAGGGGGGTGTTGGATGGGGCGCAGCCTCAGGTCCCTGCTGATTGCTCATTAAGGCTCATTACGGGAACTTGGCCTCCACTGTGGGTGCAGCCATCTTGTGTTACAGAAACCCCGTCTCTCTTGTGGGCACAGCCATCTTTGTGGTGGAGCGATGGTCAATTTGCATATTCCCTCTTTATTATATAGGATTGCAATTCCCATGTGGCCCTGGAAGGAGGTGAATGTAGCTTCAACCTGCTCCATCCCCAGCCTGGGTTCCCTTGACTTTATCATGGGCAGTTTATGTTGTGTCTGAGTGTGGATATCTTTGAGTTTATCCTTCATGGAGTTTCTTGAGTGTCTTGGATATATAAATTAATGCATTGCATAAATTTGGGATATTTTTGGACATTATTATTTCAAATATCCTTTCTACCCCTCTCTCTCCTTTCCTGCTGGTAGTTCCCTATGTGTATGTTAATATACTTGATGGCATTATACAGGTCTCTAGGCTCTGTTTATTTTTCTTCATTAATTTTTCTTTTTTTTCTTAGACTTGATATTTTTAATTGATTTATAATTAAAGTTTGCTGATTCTTATGTCTGATCAAACCTGCTATTAATTTCCTCTACTGAATTTTTCATTTTAGTTCATTTTCAACTTCACAATTTCTATTTGCCTCCTTTCTACACTTTTATCTCTTTATTGATATTCTCTATGGGTAAGATGTAATTATCATACTGCCCCTTAATTCTTTAGACATGGTTTTATTTAGTTCTTGGAACGTATTTGCAATAGCTGATGTAATGTCTTTGTCTGGTAAGTTTGGACTTGCTTCAGTGTAGTTCTGTTGACTGCCCTGCCCCCCCCACCTTTGTGTGGCCCATACTTCCTTTTACTAGGCATGCCTTACAGAACATTAAGTCTTTAAATAATATGTGTGGCAATTCTGGAAATCACTCTCCCCTCTCCTGGGACTTGTTGTGGTTGGTGCTGTTGTTGGGTTGTTTGTTTAGTGACCTTTCTGAACAAGTTCTATGACGTCTGTATGTTTGTTGTGTGTGGCCACTGAAGGCTCTGCTCTGTTAGCTTAATGTCAGCTAAGTGGATGAAGATTTCTTTAAATATTCTAAACCAGTCAGTCGCAATCTGCCAAGGTGCTCTCTCTCTCTCTCTCTCTCTCTCTCTCTCTCTCTCTCGTTAATCCTTACAGGGGATATTTTCCCATTGATTTTTAGAGAGAGTGGAAGTAAGGAAGAGAGACACATGACACACAGAGAGAAATATCAATGTGAGACTGACACAGCTATTGGTTGCCTCCTGCAGGTGCCCAACCTGGGACGGGGGATTTAGCCTGCAAGTGAGGTACATGCCCTTGACCATAATCAAACCTGGGACTCTTTGGTCCACGGCCAACGCTCTATCCACTGAGCCGAACCAGCTAGGCAAGTGGTTCTCTTTGAGTGTTAGGGAGTGGTTTCAATGCTCAGCCAGACAATGACAAACTCTGCTTTCCCTTCACTTGCACTGAGCCTGGATGTCAGCCGGAAGTGAGAGCTAGGGCCATTGTGGGTCTTTCTTGAGCAGGAGCACAACCTTGTGCATGAAAACAGCCCTGCAATGTGTGTCCTTCTAGGTTCCCAGGGATATTTCTAACTCTTTCAAGGCCTCCTAGAAACAGCTCATTCCCCATTTAAGCTTTGTAGTTAGCCACAATATCATTTGCTGGTTAGTATCTACTGCCTCTTTCAGCCACAGTGTTCATTGTTTCTGACTGTTTTTGACAAGCACCATTGAAGAAAAGGCTGCCACCCTAGGCAGGCTCCAAGGGGCCTTCAGGGAACCACCCTCCAGGTTTACTACTTGTTGGTCCTCTACCAGTTGATAAACACTAAACACTAGTGAAGTTCGGTTTCTCACTAGTGTGGGTAAAACGGATGAAGTCTCACGTACATACTTCCTGTGGACACATTTTCACTTCTCTTGGGCAAACAGTCACAAGGAGAATTGCTGTAGCAAATGCACCCCGCTTTTCTAAGAAATGGCCATGGTGTTCTTCAAGCTGGCTGCACTACTTTGCTTTTCCTGTCAGGAACGCACGATGGATTCTGGTTGCTCCATGCTCTTGCCTACTCCTAGTTTTATCTGTATTTTACCTTTTAGCCATTCTTGTGAGTGTGTGGGCATCCCATTGCAGGTTTAATGTATGCCTCCCCGACGACTGATGTTGAACATTTCTTCATGTGTTGACGCTAACCCAGGGGTGGGCAAACTTTTTGACTCGAGGGCCACAATGGGTTCTTAAACTGGACCGGAGGGCCGGAACAAAAGCATGGATGGAGTGTTTGTGTGAACTAATATAAATTCAAAGTAAACATCATTACATAAAAGGGTACGGTCTTTTTTTTTTTTTAGTTTTATTCATTTCAAACGGGCCGGATCCGGCCCGCGGGCCGTAGTTTGCCCACGGCTGCGCTAACCCAGCATAAATGGCCTCTGCCCTTCCCCCATCAGCCTCTCTGGGTAAAAAGCCAAGTCCTCCCAGGCCTGGTGAATCCTTTGGCCAGTGGGGGCCTCCGGGGCCTCCCCTCTCTGAATTATCCTGGAAAGTTTGGCCCAGGGTGTGGCCCTTCCTGCAGGGCTGACTGATGACACTGACTTGCCCTCCAGGGCACCTAGGAATCTGAACTTACTTCCCCGGTAACCCCCGAGGAAAACGGCACAAGGACAAAGCCTCCTGGAGCTCTCGGAAGAGCTCAGACCCGAGCATTCTCTTGCCAACGGGGCAGGAGCTCTCCAGACAAAAGGGCCTCAGAAGCGCTCATGGCGAGCCCCCCAAGTACCCAGAAAGTCTCCCTGGAGACCGAGGGATGCTGAGGTCTTCACACAGGGTTCTGGGACTGTGGCATGACCCTGCTCAACTCACCTGTCTGTGCAGACTGATGAATTTTCCAGGGTCCCCATCCGCCCAGGGAGGGAGCTGCACGTCCCCCAGTGCCGTCCCGTCCTGCATGCAGCCTGAGGGGTGAGACACAGCAGGGCTTTGGTAAATGGGAGCGCAAACTGGACTAGGAGTCAGGGCGTAACACTGTGCTGTCCAGGACGCTGATCCGCGCAGATGGGGCTGTGGGCTGTGTTGCTCAGCAAAGATGGTAACAGCCCTGAGCTGTGGGGAAGAGCCACCGCCTCCCAGGCCTCCGCTCACCAAACTCCACGGCGTTGCAGTTGGTGAGGAACTCGGGCAGGAAGAAGAACTCCGGGGTCAGCTCCCGCACGTCACTCATGTTCTCTCTGGAGGCCGACTCCCATGCGCCCTTCACGCTGTGGAACATTCTGTCTGCCACATCGAAGCTCCCGCCCTGCAAGGAAAGGAGCGACATGAAGAGCTATCCACGGTGAGAACCCGGCCATGCGGCACCGCTGTGTGGGCCTCCATCTGTCCATCTGTGGCTGAGACGGGGGCCTGCCACTGGAACTCGTCACTCATTCCCCCACGCACGCTCATGCCTAGTCTGTGATGCGTGCGATGGCTCCTCACCCATCTATTCCCTCCATGTTCTCTGGTTGTGCTGGGTGCTTCCACAGAGGAGGCATGAATGACAACTGGAATAAAGGGGCAGACCAGAGAGGAGGCCACGGCCATGTGTCTGACCACTCCCCGCCTTTGCTGAGGGCCAGCTCTGAATCAGGCACAAGGACAGGGTCCAAAGAACCAACTGCAGGACCGAGAGCGGCTCAGACAGGCTACGTGCGGTCAGGGTTGGTTTCGTGGAGAAGTGGACCCCTGGAGAGTCCACACGCCCAGGGACAGAGAAGACGGCCGCGTGCTAACTACAGGACAAGAAACAGGGGGGGAAGCAGGTCAGGTCAGGCATCGGCCTAGCATGGCGACATAGAACATAGCAGCCCGAGAGGGGGAGCAGGTCGGGGTGGAGGCTGGGGGCACAGCGGCCTTTAAGGGATGGCCGCTGGTGTATGGAGAGAGGACTGCAGCCTAGCCAAGGCCACCTTGCTTCAGGGACCGCTTCCACAGGTGGCTGCAGGCACGCCTGAGCTTGGCAGCTTCTACTGGACCAGGTAAAGCTTAGGGCAGTTTTTCGATTCCCTGTTCTTCTCATTCAGCACATGGCCTTGGGGTTCAGAGGTGGCAGAGAGGTCCCCGTTGGAGGAATGGAGGCGCTGCGGGCAGAGGGGCTCCAGGAAAGGGTTTCTGATTGGGGCTTTGGGTCCACCTCAGTTCAGGGCCCCCTAGGAAAGCCCTCGTGCCTGGCAGGAAGGCCGGGCCTCCTTCAACTTCTCCAGAGCGCACGCGTGGCTCTAGGAACAAGGGGGCAGAACCACACAGTCGGCCCCCCTTGTTCCTCCCCGCCCCCCGCTGCCTCGCTTTCCAGCCGCCTAAGGTTTCCTGGCAGCATACAGGGCGGGCAAAGGAGGTTTACAGTAGTGAGTACGCGGAACAGTTTATTCCTGTATTTTTACTTATTAATGATTGTATTATTTTTCATATGAACAACTGTAACCCAATGTCCCCTCCGTATACCTAAGTGAAATGGGGCAGCTGCACGTGGATGAGGGTCGAGGAGGCAGGCCTTGTCTCGGCTCGTCAGCCAGCGTCGGGCACTGCACGCAGCTGCGCGGCCTGCGGCGGGCACTGGCCCCCGAGAGAAGCGGCACTTTCACTTTCGGACCACAAAGCAGGCTCAGCTGGTCCTGACAAAGCAGTGGGTGGCCGCACGGGGTCAGAGCCCTGGTCGCACTGCCAAAAGCCCTGCTCTGTCTCTTTGGGTTCACCGGGAACCCAGGGCCTGGCACACACTCCCGAGGCGCCAACCTGGGCATCGGGCTGTTGGCCAACTTTCCAAGTCAGGTATGAGGATCCCGTGAGATCGGCGGGTCACTCTGCACAGGGGCAGGGACACCGAGAGACCCCGCTGCCCCCGCTGCTCCAACCAAGCAGGGCACGGGACACGGGCAGCTTACAGATGGGCCTTCCTCCAAGGTCACTGTGCTCTCGGGTGAAACTAGAGGCTGCGTCCACCGCTTGAGTCAAATAGAAATGGAAACAAAAGCGGGGAGAGTGTTTTTAAACAGAGAGCTGCACCTCTGAGCGGCTCCCTGAAATGCATCACAGACGCATTTGTGTGTTGGATCTGCAGCCCCAGCCCTCGGCTCGGGAGACGGAGGCCCCTCCCGCCCGCCCGCTCTCCTGGTGCAGCCTTTATGAGAGCTGATGGTAACCTCCCAAGAAGCAATAGGATTTGGTAATAAAAAGATTACCTGTATTAAATAAAAATAATATATACATAGGAAATATTGTTAGTGCTACAAATCTGGTTAAAGATATTACCACAAAGAAAAATGTTATTTTTTCACAGCTGTCTAATGCATTTTAGCAAAAGTAATATCTTTAAAACTTAAGCCTGTATTATTTATAAAGGAAGCAATAACTGATTTTCCTATTTCCTATATTAATAAATGTATTTGCATACATTTGTTTCAAAATTAATGGGCTTTCTCACTCCTGCAATACAAGAGCCGCGCCAGAGCCCCAGAGAAGGAGCTGCCGTGCATGGGGCGTGGGGGTCTGTGGCTGACAAGCCCGAGGCTGCCAGCAGGAGGCCCATGGGGCTTGCCTCAGGAAAGGAAGGAGGAAAAAAGGAAGAGAAGGTAGAAGGATAAAGGGGAGAGAAAGAATGCGGCACAGGGGCGCAATTAAGGTTTAAAAGTGCCTTTTCATGAGGAAAGTCCCAAGCGAAATAATATAGAACAAAACTCAGTCTAGAGATGTGATGGAAGCAAAGTGATGAGAGAGAACTGCTGAGCCAGGATCTGCTCCTAACGCTGTTCTGTAGAGGCGCTTGGTCATCAGGAGCAATGGAGCCTGTGTGTCCTCACAGAACACAAAGGGACAGCAAGATCATTACCTGCAACGAAGGAGCAGCCTGCTCTTCGCACGGACTTCCCCAGGTGACACTGAATCAGAAGGCGAGGGGCTGAGGCTGGGGGTTCTGAGGCAAAGGTCATGGGCTTTGGGTTGGATGTGTGTCCAGCTATGATATTGCTCATATGTTAAGAATCCAGAAAGATATTTTGAATATTTAAGGGCTCAGAAGTAGGCCACCTTCTTATACCATATATAAGAATAAACTCAAAGTGGATTAAAGACTTAACTATTCGATTAGAAACCATAAAAATCCTACAAGGAAACAGACAGGGAAATCTCAGACATTTCTTATAGCATTATTTTTTTCTCACATATCTCCTTGTGCCAGGGAAGCAGAAGCAAAAAAACAAAACAAAAACAAATGGGACTACATGCAACTTAAAAGTTGTTGCACAGCAAAGGAAACCATCAACAAAATGAAAAGACAACCCACTGAATGGGAGAACATATTCACTAAAGATACATCTGATAAGGCATTGACATCCAAAATTTATAAAGTACTCAGACAACTCAACACCAAAAAGAAATTCAATTAAAAAAATGGGCAAAGGACCTGAATAAACACTTCTCCAAAGAGGATAGACTGATAGCTAATAGACATATGAAAAGACACTCAACATCACTACTCATCAGAGAAATGCAAATGAAGACCACAGCGAGCTATCACCTCCCACCTGGCAGAATGGCTGTTGCTGGTGAGGATGTGGAGGAAAGGGAAACTTCTGCACTGCCGGTGGGAATGCAGATTGGAGCAGCCACCGTGGAAAATAGTATGAAGCTTCCTCAAAAAATTAAAAATGGAACTGCCCTATGACCTAGCAATTCCACTTCTGCGAATTTATCTGAAAAACACTAAAACACTGATTCCAAAGAAAGTATGCACCCCTATGTTCCTTGCAGTGTTATTTACAATAGCCAAGATTTGGAAGCCGCCCAAGTGCCCATCAGTAGATGAGTGGATACAAAAGCTGTGGTACATTTGCACAGTGGAATACTATGCAGCTGTAAAAAGGAAATCTTATCCTTTGTGACAACATAAATAGACCTGTAGAGCATTATGCTAAGCGAAATAAGTCAATCAGAGAAAGACAAATGTTACATGATTTCACTTACATTTGGAATCCAATGAACAAAATAAACTAACAAACAAATAGAAACAGACTCATGGATACAGAGAACAGACTCACAGCTGTCAGAGGGGAGGGGGGTTGGGAGGATGAGTGAAAAAAGTGAAAGGATTAAGCCAAAAGAAGAAATTCTTAGACACAGACAACAGCATGGTGATTACCAGAGGGAAAGGGGGTGGGGGAAGGTAGAAGAGGCTAAAGGGAGGAAAATGGTGATGGAAGGAGACTTGACTTGGGGTAGAGAACACACAATACACTATGCAGATGATGTGATGTAGAATTGTACACTTGAAACCTATGTAATTTTATTAACCAATGTCATCCCAATAAATCAAACTTAAAAAAAGAATATGACCCTAGGTATCCTTCCTCAATCAAAATACTTTAAGAGGCACTAGATTTTCCTACACTCACCCACACTCACATTCTCACTCACCTACACGCTCACACGCTACACGCTAATTTTTAGATGAATCAAAATTAACAGCAGTGATGGAAGATGTGACTGACAGTGTGCTGCTGAATGTTGACAGTTAAAATCAGAGGGACATCCCTAAGGAAGGTCTGTGCCTTGAGAAGGAAACACCTCGAAGGCGCGCTCTCTAATAAGCACTGCTCTGCCTGAGGCGTCTGTGTGCACCGTCACTGCGAGCCTCCGATCGCGGCATTCTCAAACCCCAGTCCAATGTGGGCAGGAAACTTACCACAAACACAATCCATTCTTAACCCACAGGCACAGCAATCTCAGCACCTGCACGCGCTCATGGACACTCGCAGATACTGTGATAACATGTGCTGGAAGGCCATTCTCCCTTCCAGGGGGCACTGCCCGAAACCAACCTGCCCACACCTATGTACCGGGACCGGCTGTAGCACAGGCCGACTCCTTGTCCAGTCACTTGGAAGTGTGCCACTTGGAAGTGTGCCATGTGAACACTCACTACAGGGCCTGTGGGCCCAGCAGCTGAGCTAACGCCGCTGTCCTCTGCCAGAAGCACCTTAGCTTTGGAACCCAGCCAACTTGGGCTGGAATCTTAGCATCCACTCGCAGTGTGAACTGGAGTGAGTTTCTTACTGGAGTGAGTTTCTTAATCCCTTTAACCTCCCATAGCCTCCTCTGCACACCTGGATGACTGTGGTGGCTGTAAGTGTGAGTGTGGGTGAGTGTAGGTGTGTGTCAGTGTGCGGTGAGTGTAAAGTGTGTTAGTGCGTGTGCATACCCACGTGTGTGATGTACCTCGTGCTGTGCCAGGCCCACAGGAAGGGGTGTGGAATGAGCCCAGCCCCGAGTCCCTGTCCTGTGACCGACTAGGGACCCTGGGAAGCGATCCTGGGTGTGGGACAACCTCAGTGTCATGGGGAGGTGACCAGAGGCTCCAAGAGGAGGAGGGATGTGGAGGCTGTTGCAGTGGCAGGTGGAGTGTGGGGAAGAGGGAGGGTCGGGCTGGGATGGAACGTGCTCCAGCGTCCGCGGTTTCGCAGCTGAGACACGGCTCAGCTTTCTGTGGGCTTCTCAGAAAACCCGACCACGCTGCCCACTGAGCTCCGAGCTGTGGCTCCCATGGCAGACTTGGGAGGCCCACGGACCAGTTCAGCTCTCAGCCTTGCTCTTGACTGAGGCTGGGCTGACTCCAGAGGAGCCATTAGCTTTCCCACCTGTGGGGCATGGCCTTTTACTCAACAAGCAAAACCCTCAATGGCCCTGGAAAAGCCTGCTGCCTCCCCTGTGGGAGGAGAGGGCCTGCGGGGAGCACTTGGGTGGCCAGACGGTCCCCAGGCCGGGCCTCGCCCTCACAACTGCGGAGCCAGGAGAAACGAGGCTCGATTCCTCGGCACTGTTCCAATTAGAAAGTTCTAGAGCCAGGACTCTGTCCCCGGCCTGCGTGACTCTATGACTTCTGCCTTTCCTAACAGCCCTCCCTGAGTCAGAATAGTAAGAATTATACCTTCATTTTCCGCTCATCTCTGCCCAGACCCCGCGGGCCCAGAGGCTCACAGGTGACAGCCGGGGCGGCCACGCGCCGTGGCTCTCAGCTCTGCCTGCAGCGAGCATATGTCTTACAGGAAAACCAGCCGTCTCCCCTCAGGTGGTTCCGAAAACCCTTCCCCACCGCTGGTAGCAGCTGACTTCACACCGGCTGTGACTTAATTAACACAGCACTTTATTTCAGCTTCTGATTAAACGCAGCAGCCGCACCACTGTGCCCTCGCTGGGGCACCGGCTGCTCGCTGGCCCGCCCAGGCTGAGTCTGAGCGCAGGTCTGCGAGGCTCTTACTGGGGCAGAAGCAGGGCCCTGGGCTGTGGCCCAGCAGCGGCGTGCTCCCCCCCCCACCCCCCCCGGGTGCTCACAGACACTGGCTCCTCCGGTAGGTGAGGGTCCGAGAATTGCAGCTTCCTGCAGGCCGGTCCTCAGCCCTCAGCCCTCAGCCCTCAGCCCTGCAGTCTCGCCCCTGCTGGCATGGGGGTAACAGAGCAGCTGCGTGGTGCCTGGGTCACATGCCTGCAGGGTCACCTGCTCGGGCCCCACTGCACATAACCGAGGTCTCAGGCTGTAAGTCTGTCACTGGAATAACTGGTTTGGGGCAGAAAAACACTCACGGCAGTGATAGAGGTAGGCGTCCATTCTAAGGCCTGCCCGACGTAATGAGATCTAAGCGTGACAGGGATAGAGCACAGCGACCCTGGGAATCAGAATGTGCCTTACGGGCTGCTTGTGAAGGCCCACGTGCCAGCCACACCTCTCGGCTGGTGCCAGCGGGCAGGCTCAGTGCACCAGCCACACGGGGGCACCACAGAGCACACAGCTGTGCACACTGAAGGCACCAACCCGCCATGCCACCCTGCAGGGAAGCACTGGCTCCTTCAGGGCCGCAGGCAAGAGGCAGAGGCTGCTTAGGGCGGCGTGGGAAAGTGGAAACGCAGGTGCTGTCCGAGGGCCACTCGCAGGGACGCTGGCTCTGCAACCAGGACTCTCGCTGCCCACCGCCCAGAGGCATGAGGGAGCCCTCAGCGCCTGGGTCTGCACGCTCCCCCCCCCCCCCCACGGCCCACGGGGCTGCTGTGGAGAACACAGCGGTCCTTCCTAGCAGCACACAAGACTGAGACACGGTCTCTTGACAAGAAACGGGCCTGCCCCCGGAGGCAGGGCGGGACCCGGGAAGAGCCTGTGTTCAGGAAGATGCCAGACCTCGCTAAGGAGGTCTGTGCAGTCCCAGGACTCTCAAAGGAGAGCCGGGCCTGTGCCCAGACGGAGCCTGGGCACCCCTTCCCTGGAGAGTAAACCTCATCTTTCACTCTAGGGCAGTGATGGCGAACCTTTGAGCTCGGCGTGTCAGCATTTTGAAAAACCCTAACTTAACTCTGGTGCCGTGTCACATATAGAAATTTTTTAAATATTTGCAACCATAGTAAAACAAAGACTTATATTTTTGATATTTATTTTATATATTTAAATGCCATTTAACAAAGAAAAATCAACCAAAAAAATGAGTTCGCGTGTCACCTCTGACACGTGTGTCATAGATTCGCCATCACTGGTCTAGGGAAAAGCAAGGGCAGCTGGCTCTCTCGCTGGTTCTGAGGGCTTGGGCCAGTCATGAGACATGGGAAGAGCCAGTTAGAAGGAGCTGAGAGCAACGCGGAAGCACAGTGGAGAGCCGCACGTCTCAGCAGGCCACACGCCTCAGCCGGCCACACGACTCAGGCAATTTGAATGCAGAAAACCGGAGTCACTCAGACTTCACAAGGGGGACAAGGCCTGAGCAATGGCTGCAGCGGTGGCACTGAAAGCACAGAGCTGGTGCATAACCACGCCCGTGTCCTGAGGTGAAGTCCCGGGAGAAGATTTGCATCTTCCGAGCGGCAGCGCAGGTGAAAACCGCCCGTGGCCGCCCTTTCTAGTTCCCTCTGCCGCCCCTTTGGTGACAGACCCTGAGTGACAGGCCAGGGCCTTCGTGCACTAGACTGCAGGGCGAGGGGACCCTGAGGCCCAGAGCACCCCGCATGGAAAGCCGTACAGACGGCGTCACCCCATCAACAGCGCTCGTCATTTATGCTGTATTGATAGGCACAGGGTGGGGTTTCTGGCACAGGCACAGCTCCAGGACCCACTGTGCTCCAACCAAACTTACTTCACATGCTGGGCCCTGAGGAAGGCTGGGGACGCGCCACCCTTCCGAGTGAATCTCCAGGGAGAAGGCGGGCAGCGTCAACTGAGCCCACTGTGCACAGGGGAGAGGGCTGTGCATGGAGTGCATCTCAGAGGGCTCACCCTGACCTTGCCCGCCCTTCCCGCCCAGGACCCAGGAGCTAGCTTAGTGCTGACCTTGACTTGCTCAGACGAGTGACCACAAGAGTGACCTTGCTGGGGGGATAGACCAAACACATACATCCTGGGACAACCTTTCTCCTCCCCGGGGGAAGCTATGTGGTCAGAACAAGTCCGCTCACGTGTTCCTGGTCTGTCGCCCATTGCGGTCCCGCCTTCCTCTCAGGGGACCCTCCAAGGCCTGGCAGGTCAGCTCCTGCACTCGGGTGTGCGCTGGGTTTCAGGGGAGCCGGCAAGCCTCCTGGCTGCAGCGGGCAACCCGATGGCTCTCCCGTCAGCCTGTGGCCCTGGGTCGCCTGGGAAGCAGGATCCCAGGGATGAGGGCAGAGGAGAAGAGGGAAAAAGCCTTCTCTGTGCTCGCGAAGGCCTCCTGCCCACCAGTCAGACCTGCCCACCTCCAGCTCCACCAGGCGGCCAGGTGAATCACGGGAGGCCACGCTACCCTTGCACTTCAGATAAACAGCAGGGTTTATCTGAAATTCAAATTTACCTGAGCGTCCTGTGGTTTATTTACAAAATCCAGCAGCCCTGAGCTGGCCTGTAGGTCTGCTGGTTTATGGGTGAGCAGTTGATTAGTGTCTTTCTCTGATTTGCTGCTCATTTCAGTATTCAAATATTTTGTTTGTTCTTTTAAACCTCTTGGCTTGTGCTCAGCATAGCTTTAAGCATTCTGATGTCATTCTTCCTTCTTTGTGTTTATTTTTATAATCTTTGACCACCTACCTTCAAGGAAGTCCTTAAGCTTCCTGCTCTTCCTTTTCTACCAAAACCGGTTTATGTTAAGTTCTCCCCCCAAATATCTCTCATTTTTTTATATTTTTAAATCTTTTTGCCAGACTGTTGGGCAGATGTGCAGGTGTAAGTGATAAAGAGCACCTGCTTCCACCAGAACAGGGTATTTAAACCAGTCAAGGTGGGTCCCCACCTCATCCAAGCCCAGCTCTGAGTCTGTGAGACGTGGCCGTGTGTGTGTGTGTGTGTGTGTGTGTGTGTGTGTGTGTGTCGGGGTGGGAGCTCACCTGCAGCGAGCAGAAGGCCTGGGTAAAGGGATGATGGCCGAGGAGTAGTGAGTACAGTAGTGGCACTGGACGGTCATGTCTCCTGCAAGAGAGGACAGGCCTGTGGTGTTCCCGCCTGTGCTGGGCAGGCGCAGACGGACCACGTGGCGCTCAGGAATGATCAGTGAGCATAAGTCCTGCCCGAGAGAACCTGCAGGCCGTGGTGCCCGGGGTCTGCGCACAGGTGCCCTGACAGCTTGGCCAACGGCCGCCCCTGGTGAAAAGCCCATTCAAGCCCCTCAGCTGCACCACCCCCATCAAAGCAAGACAGGAAAATTCCTTCTAAAAATGCATGCACTCAGTAAGTGAATAGGCATAAGGAAAACGTCAGGGCACAGGGCAGAGGAGCGGGCAGGACTGTACAGGTGCCCAGCGGGCGAACCACGTCTGGGCTCTAACATGCAAGGTGATGATCTCGTGCTCGAGCTCCCTGGGGGTCAGGGTCCTGTTGGAGATGGACCGCTGTTTGTATGCGTGCAGGCTGGCCTGGGCTGGAGGGGAAGCTGAGCAGAAGGTCCTCTCCTGTCTTCCTGCCCTGGCGCACGGAGCATGGTGCACAGCACACGATACAGGGGTGTGAGCTCAGCACACTGCTTCTCGGCCTGGCTGTAGCCCAGACTTCCTAACGCAGGATTTCTAGAGATGGGGCCGGACTCAGTAGCTTTAAAAGCTCTCCCGGTGATTCTTGCTCATAGCCAGGGTTAGGCCAGGGGATGAGAGAGCTCTCTATTCAAGCATAATTATTCGAAGGCTGGTATCCATGGTCCTTTCAATGAAGTGCATTGCAGAGAACAATGAGCTGGCATCTACCCACCTTCCGTCTTCTCCACTTCTTTAAACCTCTGGATGAACTTCAGCCTTCTTTCCTTCGTCTGAGCGCCCATGGGCTTTGAAAGGTCCCGAAACGTCTTGGGGTTTGTCAAGTTCAATGTCTGAAAGGCAGATGTGCAGCTGGAGTTAACTCCCCGAGACCCTTGCGTGCCCCGGTGAGACTTCAGGAGACACGCTCTGTAGTTTTATGGTTCTCTTCACTGGTTGAGTGTCGTTTGGTCTGACCCCCTCTGGTGATTAGCCGGGGAGCGGGGGTTTAGGGCACTGGAGCCAGTGATCCACAGGCTTAAGAGGAGGGAGATGGAAAAGGAGAGGAGGGGAAGGAGGGAGATGGAAAAGGAGAGGGTAGGGAAGGGGAAAGAGGGAGATGGAAAAGGAGAGGAGGGAAGATTGCCTTCACACTGAACCTGTTCCCAGTTGACTTTCAAAAGAAACCCTGTTGTCTACGAGGCACTGGGCACAGCCCTCGGAACAGTTTGCTTCAAGTAGGAAGTGAGAAGTGGTCTGTTTGGGGAGAAAAGTGGAGGGACAGCCTCATCTCTGTGGAGGACACGCCCCTCCCCTGCCCTTGGGAGCACACAGCGGTGGCCTGAGAGGGTGCAGGCCAGGTGTCCCCAATGTTTCCTTTTAGCAGAGATGCTCTGTGTCAGCAGAAGAGCCGTGTGCCTCCCGGGCTTGCACATCTGTATGGAGGTGTTTATGCCCCAACTCCTTGTCACTGGCCATCCCCCCGGGGGAGGCAGGGCCTGTGCCACCTCACAGCTGCAGAGCCAGGCTGGCCAGAGGGAAGAGGCTCTCCTGAGACCCCAAGTGCCACAAGTGGACACCCTCACTCAGCGGCCACATCTCCTGATTCTCCAAATGATACTTAAGAGATCCAGATTTGGGGGAGAAATCTCTCCGTTTTTAAATGCAGTAAAGTATCACAATTTGGGGCTGCACAAAGGGGCTGGTAAACCAGCACTTTGTAAAATGTGAGTTAAAGGTGCAATTTGCAAGATTCATGTTTGAAATACCTCAGCTCAGGTGATCATTAGGGCAAGAAGAAGCAACATTTGGCTGGTGAGGAAAGTTGTTCTGCACTGAATGTCTTAAGTGGGGATGGGAGGTTTCAAAAACAGAGCCCCCACCCTCCCCCCACCCCCAAATCCTGAGGGCCAGACATCCCGCAGCCAAGCAGGACCCGGACACCTCCTGCCCCTTTCACACGAGTCTCCTGAGGGCCAGCAGGCGGCAGGGGCACTGCTCCACGCAGGCTCCTCCCCCGTGGCGTCACCGTGGCCCACTGTCAGCCTTCCTCCTTCCCTCCCCTGCCTGCTGAGGGCCAGGAATGGGCGCCATGAAGGGCACCACGGGGTCTCGCCCTGCACCTCCCCTGTCGCCACCTCAGTCCAGATGCTGGGTGCAGTGCACACCACCACCTCCTACTGAAGTTGGGCCACAGTGGAATGGCTCATGCTTCTCTCTTGCTCTCCTCCCCCCCTCCCCCATACACACACAGGCGGAGTGCAGGGACAGGCCCGTGGCCACACCTGAAGGGCAGTGTGGTCCATGGCATTGTCTCAGCAGATGAGCATCGTCCTTCCAGGAGGGCCTAAGCCAGGACGCCCTCTGGGCCTGTTAGCTTTGTCCTAGCCTTGTCCATCAGCTCACAGGTAGGTCACCTTCCCACAGGGGACTGGACAGGAGCCCAGACAGCTGGACTCAGAGGCCTCGTCCAGGGCGAAGGGCCGCGCTGAGGAACCTGGGGCCCAGGTGGGCTGAGCCTTGCAGTGGAGGCTCTGCTCACTGACTTCGGAGCCTCGATTGTCCAGGGTCCGGGGCCTCGGCCCCTGCAGGCCCCTGCGAACACATACCTGTGAGGTGTAGTCAGCCAACACCCAGGGGAACACAGGGTACTGCATGTAGTCGTTGTGGGTCCTCCCAGCCAGCGTGTTGAGGTGCATGAGGTACTCAAAATTGCTGATGTCCCTTTTCTGCCGGAAGAGACAGAGAGGTCGGGCCTGGTCTGGCTCTCAGCCCTGAGGAGCCGCTTGCTGCGGGTGAGCATCAGCGGACGCCCCACGGGCTTCCCGCACCCCGTGCGCCAGCCGGTCAGCTCAGGGCCGTATATCCCACAGGAGCTGCAGCAATCACAGCTGGAAGCAGAGCCTCGGACAGTGCGGTCCGCAGCCCAGAGGCCAGGAGGAAGCATGTGTTAGCTTTGGGTGTGATTCTCCCGAGTGGGTTAAGACACAAAGGCGTGTGGGAGAACTGACTGCGACACGTGCACTTAGACAGCTGAGGGGACTTTGTGGTCACAGAGAAAGGCCTCAGCAGTGGGCTCAGGACCCGTCCCCTGGGCCTTTAGGAATTCCCTCTTCCCTGTCCTTTAAGATAACTCTCACCCTTAGGGCCTCAGACAGTCACCGATGGAGACAGGGACTGCATTTGGGGAAAGTTCCCATGGCCTCCTGGCGAATGAGCAGCCACTGTGCCAGTCCCAGGCCTCCTCTGCAGGCCGTGGTCTCTCCTTGCCTTGGCTTGCTCCCCAGCGACCAGCCATGACCTTGTGACCCTGGGCAGGGCCCTTTGGGGTCCCTTCCTTTCACCTAGAACCCTGGGCTCAATTCAGCACCTCCCTGCTGGGAGCCATGGGTGTCTTCCAGGACTAGAGGTGAGTGCTGTATCCTCCTGAGTTGACATGTGTGTACACCCTCCTGGACAGAATGTGTGTGTGCACACAGGGCACATGTACATGCTCACACACGCACTCCTAGCTGCTACTCCACGGCTCCAGGTTCTCCTTAAATCACAGAGATCTTTTCAGAAAATTATTTGGGGCATTTGGTAAATTAAATGTAGAAGAACCCTCCTGATTCAGCCACATGCTTTCTCTCCATCACTGGGGCCTGAGCTATTTTCTGATTTGCATTCCCGAAGGGTTTCCTCAAACCCAGAGTCCTCTGAGGGGTCACTGTACCTGCCACCTCTGCAGCATGGTCCTGTCGGAGCCGGGGTACCTCCTGTGGGACAGAAAACAATGCTGGTGACCAAACATCTCAGGCATGGGTGGGGGGTGCTGCTGGGGCTGTGCGGGCCCAGGGCACTCAGGAGAGCCTCAAACTGCCCGGTCCAGAGCAAGCTCTTCTTGCCCACCTGCCCTACTGACGGTGAGGGCCTGGCAGCCTCTGTCACACTTGTGTGGCCCTTATGCCAGAAGATGCCGCTGCCATAAGTGCGGCCCATGTAGAGCCCCAGCGAAGGGCAGAGTGAGCTCAGGGGCCTCACATTTCACAAGGATTTCCCACAGACACCTCGACCTTCTTTGCCCTTGTGAATATAATGATTGACATGTGAATACAATATATGTATATAGTTAAATGCAAACAATATAGCCCTGGCCAGTGTAGCACAATGGATAGAGCATTGGCCTGAGCACTGAAGGGTTGAGGTTTCAATTCCCAGTCAAGGGCATGTACCTGTCAACGGTTGTGGTTTGCTTCCCACCCCTGGATGGGGCGTGTGCAGGAGGCAACCAGTCGATGTGTGTGTCTCACTCTCTCCCTCCTTTCCTCCTCCAAAAAAAGCAAAGAATATAAAATCTATATATATAAAGACCAGGGGCCGTCACATCTGAAACAACCGAACGAACGACCGAGCAGACGGTGTGGGGCAACAAGGCCGGCAGGGGGGTTAGTGAGGGATGACCAGGCCAGCAGGGGGGGGGAGTTGAGGGCAACCAGGCCAGTAGGGAGGGCCGTGAGGGGCAACCAAGCTGGCAAGGAGGGCAGTTGGGGTGACCAGTCTGGCAGGGGATGGGTAGTGAGGGGTGACCAGGCTGGAGGGGGAGGGAAGTTGGAGGTGACCAGGCCAGCAAGGGGGGCAGTTGGGGGCAACCAGGCCGACGGGGGGGGCAGTTAGGGGTGATCAGGCTGGCAGGGGAGCCAGTTAGGGGAGATCAGGCAGGCAGGCAGGTGAGCAGTTAGGAGCCAGTGGTCCTGGATTGTGAGAGGGATGTCCTGGATTGGAGAGGGTGCAGGCTGAGCTGAGGGGATCCACCCCCACCCCATGCATGAATTTTGTTCACCGGGCCTCTAGTGTGAATATAAAATAAGAGTTTCCAAACTGCCTCTCCATTCAAGCAGTATCCACAGTTAACAGTCTCCGGGAGTTTTCTGTATGCTCGCCTGGTTTTAAACGGCTGATAAATGGGGTTGTCTCCTCCGTGCAGGCCCCACCTGCCTCATGGGCTGACACCCTGAGGAGCCTGTCCCTTCTCCAGCTGGGGGTTAGCCTGCCTCTGCGCTGGGTTTTGTCCTCACAACTCATGTTTCTGCGACCACCTTCAGACACCCCTTTCTGGATACTTGGTATCTCTGTGAGATAAATTTCTGGCAGGGGAAACACTGGCTAAAAGTCTGAGCATTTTCAAGTTTTCCACATATTGCCAAATTGTCCTCTTAAAGGGCTGTGTCGATTTATGTTTCTACAAATACAAATAAGAATACAAATTGAACCCGGGCAACACCACCTTAGACCAGTGTGGCAGCGGCGGTGGCGGTGGAGGGAGTGGGAGGGACCCTTCTCCATGCGAAGCCCTCCTGCTCAGCAGGGATTTGCAGAGCCCTCCCCCCCATGGGCTGGCACCCTGGACTCCTTTTCCATTTCTGTTTCTTTCCTCTCTGTCTCCTCGCTCACATGTTCCACCAAACCCAACCCAATTGTGCCTCCTTCCAGCCATGTCCTCTGCCTCAATGCTGTTCAGGCGCCACAGACCCCACCCACATGCACTCTCCGTCCCACCTGGCGGGCTGGGACAGGTTCCTGGAGGCTCTGCCTAGACAAGGCCTGACCGCCCAGTGCCCAGCAGGGGCAGCGCCTCCGCTCCCATCGCAGACAGCTGCCAGCCCCCTGTCCCGGCTCCCTGCCCCTCCTCACGCCGTTCTTTCCTTATCAGGTTCTCTATACACAGAAAGCAACTCCCAGGCTGGGATTCACCTCTTCCCCAACTGAGAAATCATCTATTCGGTCCAACTAGTCGAGGCGAACAACAGAGAGAAAACATGGTAATTTTTCTTTAGTTTGCAAAGGCTCACGTGAAGGTTGGGTTCTCCTGCCGTCTGTGGCCTGCCTCCTACCCCATTCCCATGGCAGGCCCTCTGAAGGCTCCGACGAGGGCGGAGCCGGGCTGGAGACAGAGGGTCACTCCTCGGAAAGGACCTGTGCTGAGCCTTCCAAGGATGTGGAGCTGAGCTACCAGCTCGTGGAGCTGGAATGGCAAATACCAACTGCTCATCTTGCTGCGTTTCCTTAGGAGCCGGAGAGGGGAGTGGGACTAGAGAAGCGCAATGGGCCTGCTAGGGCCCAAGAAAGGAGAGCGAGCCCCTGTCATCGCCCTTTCAGAAGGTTCTAGAATGTTACCTGTTCTCTATGACATTGCCATCTGGTGGGATGTGTGAGGAGATAAAGGCGCTTCACCATCCCCTTCCTCATTTCATCGGCTATGAGCTCCAATAAAGAGTCCTCATTTTGTTGCCATCAAAAAAGGTGCTATTACCAGAAGTGGCAAACGCCTAACTGAAGGTGAGCTCTATTTTTTAGAAAATTTTTTTAAAAAAATCACATTAATCTGAAGGCAATCACTCTTGAAATGGTCTATGCGAATTTTGTAACTATCTGGTAATTAGCACTTTAGCAGCTGATACGCTGCGTTGTTTCATCAATATAGTGAGCGTTTTAGACTGAACTGGTGCCGGAGATGGCTCTTGACTTTCCAAAGCTCCCCCCCGTCTGGGCAGCAGCGGCAGAGCGCACTGGCACTGGTGAAAGAACCCGGGTCCGAGTCCTGCTCACCGAGAAGACGGAAACCACGGGAGAAGGTCACTCATCTGGTCCAATGGGAACTGGTGTCTGGAAGGGTGTGGACTCCGCCCCAGGACGGCACGTGTCTGCGGCGCCTGGGCCACCTTTCACCTGCGCGAGGCTCCGGGAAGGGGCGCGTTTGCTGACAGAGGCCGAGGGGCTGTCTGTGGCATAAGCAAGTTCTCCACGAGGGGCCAAGAGACGGTCCTAGAAACACACTCCCTCTACTTTCTTCCTCCGAGAAGCAAATTTGGGTTCGCCTCGTTCTCAAATCCAGGTTGTAGGTCAATAGAAATCCACAAAGAGACAGACGCTGTTGCAAACCAGAGATGTCCTCGCCTCCACAGGGGCAACTTCCTGACTTCACTTCTCTAACATGTAGGAATCTTACACAGTTCTAGACAATACAACAGCAACAGCTGTCTAAAGCACTACAGACTGCAGACTCTTTTTGCCTAATATCCATGCCGAAGAGAACATGGAAGAGGAGGGTGAGGGGTGACGTGCAGGGAAATTGGCCAAGGCGGGCTGGAGGCACCCGAGGCCCGGCACAGAGCAGGTGCCGTGACCTCCCGATACATCCTGTGCAGGGCACCTGCCAGACCCAACCTTGAGCAAAGGCCCTGGCTCCGGAGTCGAGCTCCATCCTCTGAAGAGGAAAAGAAAATAAGAGCAAACAGGGTGACAACAAAAACACTTAGTTCCAGAGTCACCTGACAAACTAGTGATTTGTCTACGTTCGGAGTTAAGCGAGCATTAGAAAATCGCCAAATTATTATTGCACACCTGTGCCATAAACAATGTCGTACAAGTATTGACAGTCTGGAAGGTTACACAGCACGTTACCTCTAGATGATGAAATTGTGTGGCTTTAATTTTTATAAGGTTTTATATATCTGCATTTTAAAATGTATTTATCGTCTTGTGTATTTTCTTCCTTAAAATATTTATTTTTCATTATATGTGTTTTATAATTTTCATGTTATTTATTTTCTAATTTAAAGTCTGTACTTTTATGAATATTCCAATTAGAAATACACTATGTAGTAGGATTTCAGGTCATTAAAAATTATCTATTTATCTGAATTTGTTAATTATTTTATTTTTACTTTTTAAAAATATTTTTTTATTGATTTCAGAGGAAGGGAGAGGGAGAGAGAGATAGAAACATCAATGATGAGAGAGAATCATTGATTGGCTGCCTCCTACATGCCCCCCACTGGGGATCAAGCCCGCAACCCAGGCATGTGCCCTTGAATGGAATTGAACCCGGGCCCCTTCAGTCCCCAGGCCAATGCTCTATCCACTGAGCCAAACCAGCCAGGGCTAATTATTTTATATTTTTTAAAAATATATGTTTAATTAATTTTGAGAGAGAGAGAAAAAAAGGGAGAGGGAGAGAGGGAGAGCAAAACATTGATTGGCTGCCTCCTGCACACCTTCTACCAGAGATCAAGCCTGCAACCTGGGCATGTGCCCTGACCGGCAACCTTTTGGTGCATGGCGCTCTATCCACTGAGCCAAACCAGTTTTGGCAAGGGCTAATTATTTTATATTTTTTAAAAAATATGTTTAATTAATTTTGAGAGAGAGAGAAAAAAAGGGAGAGGGAGAGAGGGAGAGCAAAACATTGATTGGCCGCCTCCTGCACACCTTCTACCAGAGATCAAGCCTGCAACCTGGGCATGTGCCCTGACCGGCAACCTTTTGGTGCATGGGACGATACCCAACCAACTGAGCCACACTGGCCAGGGCAATTTGCTAATTATTTTAAATCCATTTATTGTCTAAATTAAATAATATTTTATTTTCATTTTGCATTAAACAAGACAGTGGTGGGGTAATGTATATACACTTTTTATGTATTTAATATTTGCATTTAAAGTTTTTATTAACTGTATTTCTAGTTTAATGATTTATTATATGTTTCCTTTAAAATATTTCATTTTGCTTTTTTGTACTTTCCAAAATTTGTATTGCTTAGATTAATTTTGCATTCCAAATTATTTATTTGCTAATTATTTTACTTACTTCCCAATTCTATCTAGATAGTATAATTTAGAGTATTTTTATTTTTTAATTTGTATATATGCATTTTCTAATTTTTCTACAATGTTATTTTATTATTTGCATAATAATTTGAATAGTTATCCTTTTTTAACCAATTTTCTCATTTCTGGAAATGTAATTTAAAGAACTTTTTTAACAAAAAGACTATAAGTGCACAAATATATTCATGGCAGCCTTATCAGGGGTAGGGCCAAGTTGGAAATTGCAGGGAAAGCCATGTCCACCAGATGCAGTACATTCATTCAAGATGTAGATTTCAGGAACCACACACTGACATGACATTGAGAACAAATGATTATAAAATTGTATGCTTTTATGAGCTTTATAGTCACTCCGATTTATGGTATGAAAAGTGTACAAAGAGCTGTGGCCAGTGGCTCTATTGATTGAAGTGTTGTCCAATACACCAGAAGGTGTGGGTTTGATTCCTGGTCAGGGGTTAGGCCACATACCTAGGTTTCGGGGTGAGTCCTGGTGGGGTGAATATGGGAGGCAACTAATCTTCCTCTCTCTCTCTCTCTCTCTTTCTCTCTCTAAAAATCAATAAATATATCCTTGGGTGAGGATTCAAAAAATAAAAAGGGTGCAAAGAGATAAATAAATTTAAATAAATAAACAGGTAAAAGACAGCCTTATCAAAAACAAAAGAGCAGAAGAAACGATCTGGACAGATTACACGGAAGTGTAATGATATCTCATGGGACTCACTGTGGACAAGAGGCAAAGCTGGCTTTTCCCTGTTCGCAAGGCCCACGCGGCCGTCGCCATGGACAGAGGCCTGTCGTCCTGGGGCTGGGACCCTCCCACTGGTTGCGGGTGGGCGGTGCCCACTGGGGAGAACTGTGCGCCAAGCTGGGTGCCTGGAGACCCTTTCAGCCACTGTTCTTCCTGCAGGCTGGCTTCGGGACTATGCTAATTACCTGCAGGGGAGAGTCCTGTTGCCAGGCGACAGAGTCTCACAGCTGAGGAGGAAGACCTGGGACAGGGTAAGTCTCTCTGGGGGTGGCCTGCATTTATAGATGGACTTTGCCAAACAACAGCTGCTTCAAACTCGAGTTCTCTCCTTTGAGGGAGCAACTTTGGAAGTGCTGGTTCTCCTGGAGGCAAGCTAATTCGTTATTTTGGGGGGTTGGGGGGAGCTGGGCCTAGCCTGCAGCTGCTGTTCTCAGGTGCCCTGTGGGCCGGCCTGGGAGGGCAGGTGTGAGTCCACAGGCTTCGGGGTCACGCCGAATTCTCCCTCCAAAGTCTGAGTCTCCCTGAGCATTTTGTGGTTCCACACTAGTGTTTGAGCGGCTGGGCACCCCTTTAAGGAAAGTGCCCTGAGGATACGGGGCTCACCGTCAGGGGAGTTCACATTAGTCCTGCTCACAGCGGGGAGCTCTGAGCATAGCCATCTTTTTTTAAAAAAAAAAAATATATATATATATATTTTATTGATTTTTTACAGAGAGGAATGGAGAGGGATAGAGAGTTAGAAACATCGATGAGAGAGAAACATAGATCAGCTGCCTCCTGCACACCTCCTACTGGGGATGTGCCCGCAACCAAAGTACATGCCCTTGACCAGAATCGAACCCGGGACCCTTCAGTCCACAGGCCGACGCTCTATCCACTGAGCCAAACTGGTTAGGGCATGAGCGCAGCCATCTTTTGAGAAATCTGGAGGCAAACCCCCTCCACAAGCCATCTTGAGCACTGGAACCTTCTACAAGTGGTCCTGCCTGCCTACGATTGCACTCTTCATTTTTATATTCCCAGTGAGACTGTCTCCAAAAACCAGATAGCACTGTGCCGCCCGTAGCAGAGCCCGGCTCCTAGCCCACAGGCGCTGGCGAATGCAATTCCCCCCCCCCACCCCCCATCTCCCACCCCTTGCACACTCTGCAGAGTCAAATGCCTATTCTAGAGGCCCAGCCAGAAGTTCCAGATACACCCCTTGGTGGCCCACGTGAAGGCACAGCTCACTCCAGGGAGGGCGGCGGGCACAGGGGTGATCTGCAGCCACAACGGGACTCTCAGCAGAGGTGAGGCGGGCCTGTGACATGCCCAGTGAGTGGGTCTCGTGAGAGTTGTAGGAGAGGATAAATGCAGTGACTACTGAGAAAGTCTGCATCATTTTCCCTTGAGAAATGGCCTGCAAGCAAAACATATTTCTCATCCATTTGGCAGGAACCTTGCTATGAAGTTAGTCCCAAATCCTGGCTGTGAAAAAGTGGTGACTTTGAGGCTTTTAGTTCTACAATGTGTCTATCCTGCATCTCAATGTTTCAGTCAAAAGGATGAAATAATTATTGCGAGATCACGTTAGCAAGATGTTTAAAAATATCAGATATACCCAAAGTCAGTCTTACTTAAAAATAGTAAGATACATGAGCGTGAAGCAGCAGATAAACTCTATTATCATAGTGATGATAATGATCTTACAACTGAAATGCTTGCAAATATTTCCATTAAAATATGGGTTACCATTACATTTTTAATTTAGATATCCATGGGGTGTCCCACCATGCTGTTTGTTTCACAATGACTAGATTAAAAAATAATTAGAAATTAAAGTCAAACCAAACTGGTCCAGTTTTTCCAAAGTACAAAAACAAATTGTACAAGACAAGACAATGCAGTACATTTAGAAACATCTCATATTTGGCCTTCTGAGCTGCTCTTGTGAAATATAATCTGTTATTTGTCTATCCATCTGTCGATCTATCCGTCCAGCCATCCAACCATATATTCACATCTCTTTCTGTCTATAATTGCCAGCTTCCCTGTGGGTTGGTCCTGCCCTTTAGGATTCTGGGAATTGATAACAGACCATCTAACTTGTTTTAGTTGAATCCAAAGATCATCTCTTTCACGCTTCCTTCGCCAATGTTAACTCTCCCACTCAGTGGGCAGGCGGGCAGGTGCCCACCATGTGAGAGAAGGGAGGCCCTGGTCTGTGCGGGCTCCTGTCAGTGGTCTGCTTCTAGTGGCTCTCGCCAGCTTAGGGCCCAGCCTGGACCCTGAGCCACACAGCACACCCTGCCCTCCACAACCAAGAGCAAGCGGACCAGACGGGTCAGGTGATCCTGAGGGAAGCGTGGTGGGGGTGGGGCTTTCTGGGACCCAGACACATTGGGGAGGAGGTGAAGTGCATCCTGCCAGCCCCTACGCAGCCTCGCAGGTGATTAATGGGCAGGCTCAGAGCCGCAGTTCCTGCTGGAGAGAAGCTCCTTAATGGAGCAGTGCTCTGTAGACAGCTCAGGCTGCTTCCTCCTCATTGCTCATCAGAGCTGGGACGGCTTCCACCTGTGGGGGCAGGGGAGCAGGCTCAGCTGGACCAAACTGGCTGCATCTCCAGTCTCCTGGAAGCACCCTTCCCTTCTAGGGCCCCTCGAACCCACGCTTGGTGTGTTTGCCCCCCTGAGCTGAACTTTACCTTGTATAAGACACACAAAAGAGAGCCCAGGCTTCGGGGTGCCCAGGGGACCCTGGTGGCCAGATCAGTAACCAGCTAGGCTTTAGCTCTTTGAGTTTGGGGACTGGCCATGTTCACTGCTCAGCTGTGTAGCAGGCTTGATGCGTAGAGGCTCTCAATAGGCGTTTGAATGAGTGAACAAATAAAGGAACGCTTGGCTTGAGTCCCAAAGGACTAGTTAGGGTCACGGACAAAGAAAGCTGTACTATTAGTTCAGGCCCATGGGATCGAGTTGCCAATAAAAGACGGTGCTCTGCACTGTGGGGACACAGGTATACGAAAAACTACCCTTTATTCATCGCAAGCGCAAATGTACTGGGCACCTTGTCCTTTCCTTTGCTAAGTCTGGCTACGCACCATGAGGAGGTCATTGACACCGTGATCAGAACAGAGGTGCCCTGGTTAGTCCATCTTTTTAAAATTAAATTTCAACTCAAGTGCAGTCGGACAGTTCTGACACACCGTCCTGCAGAGCTGTTCCCCACAGTGTGCACATGCACACACACACGGCAGACATGTGCCACGGCAGTACCCGCATGTATGCGTTTGGATGAACTCTACAAGGCACAGCAGGGCTGGGGGTGGGATGGGTATAAAAACGTCACAGACTTCCAAGCTGGGCTGAGCAAGCAACTGTGGTAAGAGACACAAGTAGAATAAAGAGTCCCAAATATTTTAAAGAAATTTCAAATTTACTTACAATAAAATTGCCTTTTGTTGTGCAGACAGCCCTCTGAGCTCTAACACATGCGCAGCTTCAGCTGCCCACCATGGCCAGCAATCTGTAACTATACTGAGTCTTCCAACTCATGGTCATGGTATGTTTCTACATTTATTTAGATCTTTATTTTCTTTCATCAGTGTTTTGTAATTTTGGTCATAGAAATCCTGCACAGTTTTTTTTTTACTTATGTGAAATATATAAACGTTTTTTATTTCTAAAGCATTACTATTTTTCACATTTTTGCATTAATAGTATATAGAAATGCAGTGGGGTTTTTGAGTGTTAACCTTGTATCCTGCAACTTTGCTAAACTCACTAAATTCCGTAGGATTCTCTTTGTGGACAAATCAGGGCATCTGTAAATTGGGACAGTTTTATTTCATCCTTTTTTATCTGCATGCCTTTTATTTTTCTTGCATTATTGCACTGGCTAGAATTCCAATAAAATATTGAGTAGGAATAACAAGAGTGTACCTTTTTGCCTTGTTTCCAAACTTAGGGGGAAAAGCATTTAATTCATCACCAAGCCTGATTTAGCTTTAGTGTGTGTGTGTGTGTGTGTGTGTGTGTGTGTGTGAGAGAGAGAGAGAGAGAGAGAGAGAGAGAGAGAGAGAGAGAGAGAGAAAGCTCTTTAGAAAGCTCTTTATCAGGTTATGAAAATGCCTTTATGTCACTGGTTTGCTGAAAGTTCTTGTCACGAATAGATGTTAAATTTTGTACCATGTTTTTTCAGCATCATTTGATATGATCATGTACTTTTTTTTCTTTTGAACGTGTTAATATGCTGTATTACATCGATTTCTGAATAATGAATCAACTTGCATTCCCACTTGGCTGTTGTGTATTATTCTTTTTATATATTGCTAGATTGAATTTATCAATTTGGTTGAAGACTTTTATGCCTCTGTTCAAGGATATTGCTCTGTAGTTTTCTTTTTTTAGAACGCTGGTCTCAGAAAAATAAGTTAGGAATTACTAGTATTCCTTCTTCTATTTTCTTGAAAAGATCATGTAAAAATTGTTGTTGTCATCTTTAAATATTTGGTAAAATTTGCCAATACTTATAACACTCCCTAGATCTTATCTGGGAGGCTAATGGGCTGAGGGAAGTGCAGGAAGTGTAACTATGGTCAAAACAGGTGAAACTCACAAGAACTGTGTAACTATGGTGACCACTGCCTTGTTTACCTCTGACTATAAAAGGTCGGTGCCGGCCTGAGCACGGGTGGAAGTCCTTCCTCCTGAGTTGGACTTACCCGCCTGGTCCCCCAATATTCCCAAATTATCTCTTGTCTTTTCTCTTTCATTTGTGTGCGGCTCCTCTTCCAGATCCTGAACCCTGAACCACGCGGGACATGGAGGGAAGCATTTACAACAGAGGCTAGAGTTTTTGGTGGAAGCTTTCAACTATAAATTCAGTCTCTTTAATCAATATAGATTTTTATGGGTTTTCTATTTCTTCATGAGTGAGATTAGTTTGTGGTCAACTTTAAAGTTTATTCTAGAGTTGTTTGTATTATTCCCTAATCATCCCTTTAATGTCTGTGGGATTTTAGTCATATCCTCTTTTTAATTACTTATATTAATAATTTTTGGCATCCCTTTTTTCCATTGTCAGACTGACTAGAGATTTATCAATTTTATTAACCTTGAAAGAACCATCTTTTAGTTTTACTGATTTTCTCCATTGTCTTTCTCCTTTTGGTTTTACTCCTTTTTATTTCTGCTCTTGTCTTTATTATTTCCTCCTTGTGCATGCTAAAGGTTTATTTTGTTATTCTTTACTAGTTTCCTAAGGTGGAAATTTATATTATTGATTTTTAAAATTTTCTTTGTATGAACACTTAAAACCATACTGTTCTCTTTAATCACTGCTTTAGTTGCATACCATGTTTTGATATGTTCTATTTCATTTTTGTTCAGTTAAAATATTTTTTCTAATTTCCCTTGAGATTTCTTTGACTCATGAAGTATTTGTAAATGTTTTTTAAATTAATTATTTGGAGATTTTTTTCCAATTATAGTTCTGATATTGCTCATTTAATTCATTTATATTTGTTAAGGTTTGCTTCGTGGCTAAAAAGATAGTCTAGAATTGCGAATGCTGTATGTGTGCTTGAGAAGAATGTGTATTCTCTTGCTAGTAGAGTGTTTTCACATGTCAACTAGATCCAGTCAGTTGACGGTAATGTCCAGTTCTTCTATGTTGGTGGTTCTCATGGTGGGAGTAGGGGGGCAATTTTGCCCTCAGTGGACAGTTGGCGATATTTAGAGACATTATTGATTGTTATTAGTAGTATAGAGCTACTGGCATTTCCCGGGTAGAGCCTTCTGACCTTCTGTTGATAAACATCTTACAGTCACAGGAGAGGCCCCCCTCCCATCAGTGCCCCACCCCCGCCAACAACAAAGAGGTATCTGGCCCCAAATGGCCATAGAGCCGAAACTGAGCAACCCTATTTCTTGCTGAATTTCTCTCTAGTTTTTGTATTGATTATTGAGAAACCAGTATTGACATTTCCTATTGTAATTATGCATTTTTCCATTTATTCTTTCAATGTTACCAGTTTTTGCTTCATTTATATCAAAGCTCTGTTGTTCAGTATACACACATTTAGGATTTTTTTAATCTTCTTGATAAAATGTCCCTTTATCAATACTATATTTTATAGTATTATTCTTAATATCAGGTAAATTTTCATGCTCTGAAATATACTTTGTCTATACTGATATTAATAAAGTCACTCAGTTTTTCTTTAGTGTTTGCATAGTATGTGTTTTCCTATGTTTTAAAACTTACTTTTATTTATTTAAAGTGGATTTCTTAAAGATAGCATATGATTGGGTCTTTTCTTTTATCATCCATTCTGGTAGTTAGGCTTTTAATGGGCGTGTTTGGGACATTCTCATTTAATGTAAATGTTGAAATGCTTGGATTTAGGTCTGCTATTTTAATAGTTGTATTTTGCTTCTTCCATTTCCCTCTTGCTTTTATATTATTTGAATTTTTCCTAGATGCATAAATGTAATTTATATATTGAATTTTTACTACATGTATACTTATAATTATATATAGGCAGATATACATAATATTATACTTTTTATAATTATACATAAAATCTATTTTCAACTTTATGCACCTAGTTTTTACTGACTTTAGTGATTGCTCTGGAGATTTAAACAGCACACTTACCTTCCATGGTCTACTTAGAGTTACTATTTTACCACTTTTTACCACTTCAAAAGCAATGCAAAAGCCTTGCCTCCCTTCAGCTCCCGTCCATTTCCCCCATTATGTTGTGCTTGTCATATCCCACCTCTGTGCATTGAAAACCCCATTAGACAGTATTAACAATCTTGCTTTCAACCATCACAAATATTTTAAAGACCTTAAGGGGAGAAAATAGTCAATTATGTTCCACAGAAATTTACCATTTCCGTTGCTCTTCTTAAGTTTAGCCCAAAGCGCAGTGTCTCTCTAGTTTGGGTCCCTCTCACCTGAGGAACTTTCTGTAGCATTTCTTTCACAGCAGTTCAGCGAGTGGCAATCCTTCTATTTTCCATTAATCCGACAATGTCTCTATTTTGCTGGCGTTCATAGAGGATTCCTTTATTCACTGTTTTGTCGAGGTTGTTTCCCCCCAGCAATTTAAAAGGTAACTTTGTGGTACCTCTGGCCTCTGTGGTTTCTACTGACTCCAGGGGCTGTCTCACTGCCGTTCTCTGAAGGTAATGTGTCCTTTTTCTCAGGCAGGTTTCAACATTTTGTTTAATTGTGAGCAGTTTAATGATGTTTCTGGGTGTGGATTTCTTTAAACTCAGTTATCCTCTTGGAGTTCACTGAGCTTCTTGCAAGTTAATTTCACCAAATTTCACAAGTTTTACCCGTTTTTTCCTTCAAATACTTTTCTGTGCCACAACTTTACCTCTCTTCCTCTAGGGCTACATCTACATGTCACTATGGAGATGGAGATGTATGTTTTTATCCGGCACCAGAGGCGCACGTTCTGCCCTTCTGTTGATTCTGCGATCATGGTTACAATGTCCCTCCAGTTTTCAGAGACTTTGCGGTGCTGGTGGGGCCAGGCCCTCTGTCCCACCCAGGCACCAGCCTGGAACCTGCACAGCGGTCTCTCTCAGCTCAGTCTAAGCTGTGGGGCTCTGGGTATGGGGCAAAGTACTGAAGACCCTATTCAGGGTTTCATTCGTGCACCGGCAGCTCAGGGTGCATCCAGGAGTTCACGCACAACTTTATTAAACTTCCTCCTCTGTGCAATCTCCCCAACACTGAGTGGCTCCCTCAACGCCCCCACCAGCGCCCTTGGTCTTCTGGTTAGAAATCCAGGCCTTTTGTTTTCTGAATCCGCTGTTCACTTCCTGCCACCCTCTCCGCCTCCAGGGCCAAGTGACAGTAGGAGAGAGGAAGGCAACCTCCTCCTGGGACCAGTGTGGGCAGGGAATGGCTCTCTGCCTTGGTTCCGGGTTCCGGGTTCCGGGCCTGCCTGGCTGACTGCGATGCAGGTCTGCCTGGGGCCGAGGCAGGGGGTAAAGCCAGGCCTCGCACACCCACTCTGAACCTAACAGGCCCCGTTGCTATTCTGGGCCAGAGAGAGAGGCTCTTCTTGGAAATCTCTCTATCATCTCGGGGCACAGCTGCTCCCACTTTTGAGTTACTTCTCCCGCCGCCTGGCAGCCTTTGTGGCCGGCGTGCTGGGAGCGCGCTGTCCATGCAGGACCTGGAGGTGGTGCACTCGCGGTGGCCTAGGCAGAGCGGACTGACTCCTCTCATCCGAGTGGGCCGGACTTTTGTTTCCAAGCTGCTTTACTCCCTCTGGTTTCTCAGAGCAACATGATATAGAGTAGTGATTCCCAAAGTGGGCGGTGCTGTGCTCAGTAATTATGCCTGAATGTGGTGGGTCCTTGTTTCTAAAGAAGAGGTTCTGCTCTCCAGGCTTCTCAGAAGAACATTGACGATGCTGAGGGCTGAACTGACCGATGCTCTCACGGGCTGACTCTGGGGACCTCCCTCCATCCCAGGAGGCTGTGGTCCAGGAGGACCAGCACAGGGCGGGACCCTCCGAGGAGTGGCCATGGTGGCTTACAGGGAGCACGGGGCGGGCAGCTTTCACCCACTTCCCTTGGACACAGGATAATCAGATGAGGAAAGCGTGGTGATGGCGCACACACCTGGCTGCTGGCGCTTCATGTGCTACATGAACTTGGTTCCTGAGAAAGAGCCTGAATGACGGAGCAGAGGAACTGCAGGCACCGTGGCCACCCATCCACCGCAAGCATTTGTCTCCTCATGTCCACGCTGTGGTCCTGCTGAGGATTCAGCAGACATACTGTGGACACCTTAACATAACTCTAAAGAAAGACTAGGTTTCTGTGAGGGTCTGGGAAGTGGTAGGTAGCCAAGAGGACACACATACACAATTACATGTACCCCTGGGCTGGGAGGGGTCGGGTGTATTTGAAAGTCCAGGACATTGGAGAGATTATTAAGCCAGGAAACGACACAGCGAGATGGACACTGAGCCTCCTGCAGCCCCTCTTACATCTGGGAACAGAGGTCTGAGGAAGGCATGCAGTTTACTGAAGGTCTTTGTCTCGGTGACTTCTGCTGATGCCCTAATTTCTCTCCACTTTCCTCTTTCTCTCCTTTTAAACTGTTAGAGAGCAAAGCATTATGCTTTGGGGGAAGTCCAATACTCTCGTGTCATCTCCTAACTTGAAATTTTTCTCTTTTCAGAGTATATCTTCTAGCAGCTTCAAGTGACTTTTTCCTCAACCTGATCACCAACCAACCAGAACAGCACACTTCAAACATATCCTTCACTAAAAAACATGGCCAAGAGTGGGAAGAGCCCCAAGGGCAAGAAGATCACCCTCAATGTGGCCAAGAATTGTATCAAAATTACGTTTGATGGGAGAAAACGCCTCGACTTGAGCAAGATGGGAATCACCACCTTCCCAAAGTGTATTCTGAAACTCAATGACATAGATGAGCTCGATCTTAGCCGGAATATGCTCAAGAGGATCCCTGATTCAATCTCCAAGTTCCAGAGCCTACGGTGGCTGGACCTGCACAGCAACTACATCGACAAGCTCCCTGAGTCCATCGGCCAAATGACTAGTCTGCTGTTCCTTAATGCCAGCAACAACAGGCTGACCACCAACGGGCTGCCCGTGGAACTCAACCAGCTTAAGAATATCCGCACCGTGAATTTAGGCCTGAACCACCTGGACAGTGTGCCCACCACACTGGGTGCTCTGAAGGAGCTCCATGAGGTCGGGCTCCATGACAACCTGCTCAGCGCCATCCCCACCAGCATCTCCAAGCTCCCCAAGCTGAAGAAGCTCAACACCAAGCGAAACCCCTTCCTCCAGCCAGAGGAGACGGATGTCTTCTTAGATAACATCAAGAGGCTGGATAACTTATATCTGGTGGACGCAAAGGATCTGTGTGGGAATTGCCTGAAAAAATGCCAACAGGCCCGAGAGAAGCTGAACAAAATCAAGAGCCTAGTCCCGGGGACACCGAAAAAGGCCGCCTTCACCAATTTAATCGCGCCCAACTCCACGGCCAAGGAGTCCCAGGAAGAATGGAGGTGACCTTGTACCCTGACCCTGAGGCAGAAAGGGTGCAGGGAGGGAGGAAAGATGGCAATGGGCTGCTTCCACGGAAAATTGAGAGATTACCCCATGACTGCAATAGTGCTTTCAGCTAAGCCCATAAAGTACTTTCCCTACCGTCTTGGCTTGTGGTTTTGTTGCCTGAAGGGCTCTTGGTTCTTAGTCATTGTCTCTCGGCGTGCACACCCCCGCACATGCAGGTATAGGAGTGGGGAAAGGGCTGTACAGCTCACTGCTGCTCCAGAACTCTCCTCCAACGCAGCCCCATGGCCCGGCAGCTGAGATAGCCACACTCTTAGCTTCATTATCTGCACTTCAGGACTAACCACCAGCTCCCAAATGTGGGGCTTGTTCTGTGCAGCTGCTTTGGGTCAGAGCTTGAAAGGTCAGGGGCAGCTAGGAGGCAGAGGACATTAGCCTTGGAAGGGAACAAAGCAGAGGTGGGAAGATATTATCATTAAAGCATCCCAGGTAACATCCTGGCTCTCCTGGGCTCTGAGCGCTCTGAGCAGTGCTCTCTCTCTCTCTCTCTTTCTCTCTCTCTCTGTTTGCATAATCTGCTCTAGGCGCTTTCTCTCCACTCAGCCTGCAGGCCCTGGGCTGTGAATGAGGAGGCTCCACTCCCCTCTCACTCTGCCCAATTCTCTTCCAGTCTCTGGTGGGAGGAAGGAAAGAATGGCTGCAGGTATGGGCTGGTGCAGTCAATAAATAAGTACCTTACCAGGCCCTGTGCTGGGTGCAGGGATTGCATCCCATAGGGCAAAGCGTGGCTCACCCTGGGCCACCTGTAGGGAAGACACTGGAAGAAGACAGACAGAGGAAGGCAGGCTCTCGGTCCATCCGCCTTGGCAGAGAGAACATCAAAAGCGCAGTTGGCCAGAGCTAGGTTCAGGGCAGCTCTTCCTCTTGCCATTGCCCTGGGCTTCTTACTTAGCTTTGGCTCCCTCCTCTGTAACGTGGGAATGATACGACCCCAACCCTAAGGGTCACTGAGCACCTACAGGGACAGCACACGGGGAAGCCCTCAATAGAAGTCAGTTCTCTAAGACCTGGGCTTGGTGTGTCTCAAGCTGAAATCCCACTCCGGACAGTGTCCGTCTTTGTACCAGATCTTTGGGCAGAAATGACAGTGGTGGAGCCAGTCTTCGCAGAGGAGAGAACTTTCTGGACCACCCACACCTCCATACTGCCTAAAACAAAAGGTCAAGAAAACCACCTTTGGCAAAGCTTTTAAATGCTTTAATCAAGGCTCTTCTGTGTTGGCGGCAAGTCCTATGGACGTCGATGGAGGTCCATGGTTCAGAGGGAGGAACATATTTCTTTGTTCACATTATAAGCCGGAGCAGACAGCACACTGCATTTCTTCACTCCTCACTGTCCATTTCTATTCGTAATGCTTAGTCGTGACAACTCCATCATATTTTTTAAAAATATATATATATATTTATTGATTTAAGAGGAAGGAAAAGGGAGAGATAGAAACATCAATGATGAGAGAGAATCATCAATGGGCTGCCTCCTGCATGCTCCCAACTGGGGATCGAGCCCGCGACCGGGCAGGTGCCCTGACCAGGAATGGAACCTTGACCTCCTAGTTCATAGGTCAACACTCAACCACTGAGCTATGCCAGCCCTCTCTGCCCCATCACACTCAGTCCCCGCTGCCCTTGTCCTCCATGCCCTCTCCAAGCACCGCTCCTGGGTTCGCTGCCCATTGAGTGATTGGCATGCAGGTGCCGTTTACTCGCCAGCCTTGTTCTAGGTGCTTCATTGTGTTTTCGTTCTCAGCCATGTCTTAGGAAGAGGGGGTGGCAGAGGGATAAAACGAATTGTTGTTGATGGTGGTAGTTGCACACAACCACATATATGACAAAACGGCAAAAGGCTGTGCACACATATTGTACCAATGACAATTTCCCGGTTTTGAAATTGTACTGTAGTTGCGTAAAATGCAACTATTGGGGGGAATTCAATGAAGGCTTCATGGGGACTCTATGTATCATTTTTTCAACTTCCTGTGATTCCAGAGTTAATTTAAAATAAAAAAGTTAAAGACCATCTCACAAGCTAGATGCGGCAATAAACAGATCTGTGGACGTGTGTCAAGAGCTAGCTTGTGAGTGACCATGGGAAGCTGAAAGCTCTCAGGAGCCCCCGAGCTATGGCATTTCAGGATAAAGAGTCCCTTTGCCTCAGTTTACCAACCTAATCTAAGCTACTGTTGTTGATCGCGTCCTTCGTGATTCCTGAGAAAGATGCTAAAATAAAAGAAAATGCCTGGCATCTTTACCCATGTCCCAGATTTTCAGTGGGTGGCTGGGGACCTTGAACTAGTGAGTTTCTGCCTTCCAGCGATTCTGCTGTGGGCCTGGTCTGAGCCACATGGTCTCTGGAGCTGCCCTCCCAGGCTGTGCTGCTGAGAAGCCCAGGAGCACACCTATGCGCCCAGTGGTGGGCGGCAGCTCTCCTCACTAAGCAAGCAGGGCTCACATGCTCGGCCTCGCGCTGCTCAGCCCCGTGGTCTCTAGAGAGTAGGGCTGCGGAACGCAGGGGGAGGTAGACTTGAATCTTAGCCTCCACGCTGCCGGCAGGGGGCCTGGGTGTTAGTGACTGTCTTGGAAGGTCATCTTCTTATAGATCTTTATAGCCGGTTATGGTTTGTTTTCTAAGTTCTTCCATTGCTTTTCAAAGATAATCTATAAAGGAAATTCTGACAACACTCAACTGTAGAACCTTGTGCCCAAAAGTGTATTTCATTCTAAACATTATTAAGCAAACTATCCAACTGAGAGAACAGTTCAGAAACCGCAACCACCCAACGACCGGGTCACACCCAACAGTGTCCTCCAGCCCAGGGCACCTTGGGCCTGAGGACACATCAGTGAGTGCGTCCCTCATCAGAGAGCATGGCCCTGGAAGGGGCCTTCCACGGATCTGAGGACGTGAGGAGGGAGGAGCCTGCGGGCAGCCTCGCCTTGTGTCTCTGAGTTCTCTAACCCTGGGCTCCAGATGAACCGAGATTCCTGGGGAGCAGCATCACTGAGCCAGGCCATGCGCATCCCAAACACATGTCTGTACAGAAATAGGGCCACATGTTAGGGCCCTGCTTTTCCAGAGACACAATATAAAAGATTATATTCTGTAGTGCTCTTCCTTCAAACTTTATAAAAACGGAATTGACTTTGGTATCACTACCCTTTAGACAAGGGCAAATTTGATAGTCGGTGCCAAGAAAAAGAGTTTTCTGGGGGTAAAAGTTCAAAACCTTCTGTTTCTGGTTATCCGTCCTTGGAAAACAATGTAAGCCAGCCCAGTGGTTTTGCTTCTACAGTTTCCATGGTTTTGTTTCTATAGTTGCATGACCCCAGTACCTGACCACATTACTTTTCTCCTTTGAGAGAACTCCGGCGAATGAATGGTTCCAGGCTCATTGTACCTTGTGTTGAAATTTGAAGCTGTTTCCGGCCCTTTGTGGAGGGCACAGATAGCTGTGTTAGTCACATGCACATTCCACGCTAGCTGTCCTCCCCTGTCACTCCACCATTCCTCCTCTTTCCTCACTGGCCCCTCACAACGCAGCAGAGCCCGTGGGTGGGTGTCTAACATGGGGAGTGCTCTGGCTGCCAGGCACTTGGCAGGGGGTCCTGCGGGGTTCCTGCTAGAAGGCCCTGCAGTGGCAGAGCCCAGCACCCCAGCGAGCCTGGTTATGTCGCCTCCCTGCCTTCAGAATGGTCTGGCCTTGTGCTGTGGGAGACACAGGTGGATTACAGGCTCTAGGCTCATCCAGACTTTGCAAGTATTTTCTGCTTGTAACCCAGGCATAGAAACTCCTTGGAATTCAGCTCAGGGTGAGGGGGGAGGGCAGCCATTGTCACTGGAATTATAGGCAAAACCCTGGCCCTTAAAAGCTCTGGTCCCCATGTAGGGGGCCGGCCTCCGGAGGGCTAGCGCAGTCATCAAGAGCGGGGACCGAGATCGGAACCCTCCAGTTCGGAAAACTCTCAGAATGGACCACATGTCTTCTCCAGCAACGAGAAGCTTGAGGTCACCGGAGTGTCCAAAACACAGCCAGATATTTTTAAAGGCTAACTGTGTGGATCTGCATGGCCCTTGGCAGCCCAAATAAAAAGACACAGAACCATGGCCGCTGAGCCCTCGGAAGGCTGTGCGCTGCCCCTGGCCATTGAGAGAAGGGCTGGGAAGGAGACACAGAAGAGCCCACAGCATAGACACCACCTGCTTTAATCAATTGCTCCACAAACACCCCAAATGCACAGCAGGTGATCCTGAAACTAAGCAAAGGAATTACAATTTATTGAGCACCTCCTTGAGGTCAAATTGGCTAAATCCCAAAGGCCACGCTGGCTGCTGCAGCAGAGCCTTGCCATGAGCCCAGGCTGCCTGCGTGGCCTCAGTGCCTAGGACCAACCATGTGGCTGGGGCTTCCTCGTTGTGTCAAAGCTCCCCTTCCATTAGCTCACTAAGCATGTCCTGGAGCACTATGCACTGCCCCCAGCAGAGAGGGAGGGAAGGAAGTTAGGGTGAGGGAGGGGAGGGTAAAGGAAGGAGGGTGGGAGGGAGAGAGAGGAGAGAGAAACATCAATTGCTTGTCTTCTGTACCTGCTCTGAATGGGGATTGAATTCACATCCCAGGTATGTGTCCTGACCAAGAATCAAACTGGCAACCTTTTGTTGCATAGGATGATGCTCCAGCAACTGAGCCACTCCAGCTGGGCAGCAGCTCACTCAGTTTGTATTTTCCAAAGGTCTCCATGCTTAGAGCCGTGTTGGGGCGATGCCAGGCAAGCACAGAGTGGCCGTGGAACATCCTGCTCCATTGGCCTCAGAGGGCCATGAGGAAAATATTAACACAATGGAAATGCAATCGGCACAGGGCTCAGCTGTCCCACAGGGGCCAGCTGGGGCCCAGGTGGGTGTCTAGGGTTATCTCTATGGATGAGAGAAGTAATTTCTGCACATTTAACTCGTCCCCAGGGCAAGAATGAACTCTTCCACTTGGCACTCATTTTTGTATGGACACCCAACTTAGTGCCATAGCCACAGTTGAGCTCCTCTGCCCCTCCTCTATCTACTCCCTCTCCATCTGGGACAGGGATTGAGATCCTTACCTGTATGGATAGAGGTAAGCATTGGTGGGACAAAGCATCTCTCGGACTCTGAGAACAATAGAACAGGAATGGCCCGGGAACCACCCCCAGCTGTAGGGACAGCTACCTGATCACTGAGTGACATTGTACACAAGGCATTTATAAGAGAGTGATCTGCAGAGGCAAAAGGCGTTTAGTGAAGTGACTTGTGTCAGACTTGGTGCAAGAAGAGAGAAGCTCCAGGGAGTGAGAAAATGGACACACAGCCATGAGTGCTGTGGCCCTGGGGAGCTGCTGCTGGGGCAGTGAGGGGCCAGCTGCTGTGGTTGATGCCTCAGTATTCACCCCTCTGTGATAACAGAACCCTGATGCTCTGGGAAACCACCTCCCCTCAGTGTGGTCTATATCATTGGTGGGACTGACTCCACTCCCAGGATGTGGGTGGGCACATGACCCTGCCCTGGCCTATGAAAGCACTTGGTTGGTTCTGGAATGGGTACTAACCTAATTGGGGCAGATGAAAACCACTTTGGGGGATTTTTGCTAAAATTACTGAGACAGAGCATTCCTTGTGTGGCAGACTTCCTGCGGGATTGGCTGTTGGGGCGGTGATGCCCTGATGCTGGGAGTCTGCTGAGAACAGCCAACCCAGGAAACCCCCGCTGTGAGACAGGGAGTCACAGTCCTGAGGACTTATGAGCCCAGAGATCTAGCTCGCCTGGAGCCAGGCCTGTCTGGCCGTCAGGTATGTGAGGTGATGGCTTCAGTTAGTTTGAAATGGCTTTCCACCACTGTCACCGGGACATTGCAGGGAAGTCCACATGTGGAGATGGAAGCTTCTATGAAACAGGTGATATGAGGTCCAGGGCTAGCACTCAGCTTCTATGTGCAACTAGGGCTCCGCTATTGTTGAACTGCTGAAGTACATCCAGCTCAGTTGGTAACCAGCCACCCCACCTCCAGCGGCCCCTGCTACCCAGGCCTCCTAGACATTTGCCCGGCATGTGCTGGACTCCACACGTTCCACCAAGGAAAGGGTTATTCCTGAAGCAACAGGGGCTTCTTCTGGCAGCCACTCAAGTGGGTCTTTTGAAGGTCACCAATGGCCCGAGTTCTACACAGGTCACTTCTCATCTTACTCAGCCGCCCAGCAGCATGTGGTCATTTGATCAAGCACAGTTGACCACTCCCTCCTTGAAACACAAACTGACTCTCATGAAATATTCCACACCTGCCATTCCTCCTGCCTTTCTTTTTTAAAAAGATATGTTTTTATTTATTTTTATAGTGAGAGAAAGGGAGAGAGAGATAGATAGATAGAAACATTGGTGAGAGAGAAATCATCGATCAGCTAGCTGCCTCCTGCATGCCCCCCACTGGGAATTGAGCCCACAACCCAGGCATGTGCCCTCACCAGAAATCGAACCAGTGACCTCTTGGTTCATGGATCACTGCTCAACCATTGAGCCACACCGGCTTTCCTGGATGTAACTTTCCGTCTCTGTGCTCGTTCCTCCCCATGTCCTTACCCATGAAAGGTTGGACGCCCCAGGGCACAATCCTTAAACCTCTTGCCCTGGTGCACTCATTCTCCTGGTGATCTTACCCAGTCTCATGCTTTAAATTCTATTCCAGACCTACCTCTCAGCAGGGCCTTTCCATGGACTCCAAATTCACCTACCCAAAGGCCAACATGACATCCGCCAGGCTGTCTGCGGGCGTGTCAGAGCTAACAGGCCCCCCACGGAGCTCCGGCAGCACCCCCAGCGCCGCTCTTCCTTGCTCCTCCCCTGGCACATTCCAGTGCTCACAGCCAGATCTCTGGGCCTCTCCTCGAGTCCCTTCTCTCCCAGGCACTTACTCCACACGTGACTTGTCAACAGATGCCAGTAGAGGTTCCTTCACAACGTCCAGAACCTGGCCACTCCACCCCATCTCACAGTCACCCCGTTTCCAAGCCACCATCACTCCTAACCCAGATCACTCCTAACTGCCTCCCAGCTCTGCCTTTATCCCACTGTGCACCAGGGAGACCCTTCCAGAACCAGGGATCCTCCCTGCTGCCAGCCACCTGGCGCCAGCCCACCACCTGCCTACCCTGCTCCTCCCTCGGCCCAGTCTCTGCACACCTTGCTTCTCTACTTCATGCAAATCTTAATATTGCTTCTCGGTGAGGCCTTCCCTTAACACCCCGCCTAAGATTTCAATCCCTACCTCTATCTACTTTTATTTTATACACATACTCCTATCGTCCCCATGGGCAGGAGTTTGACCCACTGGGAGTTAGATGTGCGCTGACCACCAGGGGGCGGCGTGGAACATGGTGGGCATCACTGATGCGGTGCTGGCAGCAGGCAGCAGTGGAGGCGCTGCTGGCCCTGATGGGTCCCCACGAGAGCGGGACTACGGCGGGATGGTGGAGCAGGTGAGCAGGTGGCGCCAGGCCAAGGCGGGTGAGAGCTGGGACCCCGATTGCCCTGCCGGTCACCCCACAAATCGGCCCCGATTGCCGGCCAGGCCTAGGAACCCTACCCATGCATGATTTTGTGCACAGGCCTCTAGTCAAATGTGCTTTCAGTGTCACTAATGTAAATTGTTTTCTGTCTATCTTCCTTGGGAGACTATAAGGACAGGGAAGAGTTTGAGTGTTTTGCTTGCTGCTCTGAAAGCAGCAAACACCACACATAACAAACTATCGATAAGTGATTTGAATGACCTGGGGGTCCCTATTTCACAGTCAGTTGAATGCCACCTCTGGGACATCCCTCCCTGCCCCACCCACACTCCTGGACAAAGCCAGCCATCACCTTCTTGCGTTCTCATTCCTAACAACGTGCCGAATGGTTTCCCCGGCCTCAGGGAAACGGGGTCCTTGTGAAGGGCGGCCTTGGCAGGTCTGGAAGCCCAGCATTCCCTGCAAGGAGGCTCCCTGTCATAGAGTGTAAACTGAGTCGGACCTGCACACCAGCGTGCCTTCATTTAGCTTCTGAGTTTTCTGAGAGTCTCCTACAGGAGGACAGACCTGGGATTGCTCACACCCTGCCTGAGGGCTGTTGCCCAGGCTGGGCCTGGCCTGGCACCTCTTTGCCAGCCTGCACCCACCCACCACAGGCAGACGGCTTTCTGCCATTTTGGTCTGGAAAAGCCACAGACCACGTGGGACACATAGGCTGTTTGCAGGGGTGCGGTCAGCAGAAGGAGCTTTGGGAGGAGGAGGAGGGCGGAGGGGGTGGGAGAGGGGACAATAAAGGGGAAGGCGGAGCCAAAGTGGAGCCAATAAAGGAGGACTGCGTGCTCCTGGCGTGACAGCTTTACAGTAGGATCAGGCGAATGAGGTCAGAGCCAGGCCAGCGCCGGCCGGAGAGCACGGCTAGGCCCGCCCACACTTACCTGAGGTGGAGGGGTTCCTCTGGGGCGCCTTTCCCCTTCAAGCTGGGTTGGAAGGAGCAGAAGCTACACAAAAAGGAAAGATCATCTCATCAGCAAGAGGCAGACCCTTCCAGCACTAAGGAGACATTTTCAGAGCCAGGCTAGGGACAGGTGCTGGGCCCGCCAGCCCTCCAGCCACCCCGTCTGTGAGCAACAGACCTGGTGCCCCTCTGACCACCCTCAGCACGTCTGCATCGCACACTCAGCCCTGATAACAACCATAACAATAAAACAATGTCACCATAAAAATACGTGTCTTAGATTCCTCCTCTGCCAATCTCACTACGCACGGCTGTACCCTGGGCACAGGTGCCATCTCAATTTCAGGCTCACCGAGGAGGGCTGGTGGGCACCACTCACCACTGAGCTAGGGACACACAACTCCTAGATTAACTGAAAACGTTAGCACCCAGGAATCACAAGGGAACACAAACGTGAGGGTCAGCCTCGCACGCCCACTGCTCCAGCTCGGTCTAAAATGGAACTGGAAGAAAATGTCAGGAGGCCGTACACAGGCAAATCGGAAGAACCTCAAAGAGTGGCTCACAGCTACTGGAGACATGCCCAGCGCTGGGCAGACAGCCTCTCTGCAGGACTGGTTTTCTCCTGTGGGCACAGCAGCGGGGCCTGGTGCCAGTGACCAGCCAGGGCCACCAGGAAGGCTAGGCTAGACCCTCTGAGTGCACGTGGCCTGGAGCCTTCAGGTCAGGATGTCAAATCTCACCTCACAACTTCCGGTTGAGTGGAGCCAAACAGCGCAGCTGTTACTCCAACTCCTGTGGGGTCTGTTTATGGCTGGGCACCTGCCTTCCTCTGTCCCCTCTAGCTTCCCACAAATCTCTATCTATTATCTACAACTCTAATAGTAATAAAAATAAATAAATATTAGTATTACCTTTTTCTTAGCTTATATTGCTTAGATGGATTAATCTATTGGGAGGGAGAGAAGTTAAACTAAACAGCAGGCTTCTCTCTTTAAGGGAAAATATGCTCGCGCAGAAGTGGGAAATCAGTGTTTGGAATTCTTTGCAATGAAATGTGAAGTCAGAACAACTAACATTGGCAACTGGGATCAAAAGGAAAGATAAAGCCAAAGAATTCTTGGATAATTAGAAAATAAAGCCAGAAAATTCTGGAATGCCTGTTAAATCGCCAGTTTCTGAAATATGTTGTGTCTGCACAATTTTTCCTCCTCCAGTCATGACTGTCCTAAACCCCTTCAGTCCCTGAGATGGAGCCGGCTTCCCAGGATGGAGCAAAGGCTTTCTCTATGCTTTCAACAGCTCTGGGGGTAAGTTCTTCCTGGTGTCTAACCTGAGGATTCCTCGTGTGGGTCGAGGACAGTTCTGAGAACAGCGCTGAGCGGTCCCTGCTCCTCGGCCCCCAGCTCCTGGTCAGTTTGCTCCGAGGAGGAGTTTCCAGCCCTTACCTTTTGAAGACCTTACTCCGATCGCTGTTGTGGAAGACAAAAAACTTGGAGCATCCATTTCGGAAAAAGATCTCCAGGGCAATGTCCTATAAAGAGAAACCCTTTCACTGCTCCTGAAGTTCCCGGAACAGCAGCACCGCCAGGCAGCAGAGTCCCCGCAAGAGGCGGCTGGGTCTCTGTGCCGCTGTGAGAGGATTGCCATCGCACGTGGACCCAGAGGGTAGGAAATGGAGATCACGCATGTGGCCCAGAAGATCGGAACTTAAGAACCGAGATTGTTTCCCATGAACACCTGATTCAGAGAGGACAGAGACTTAGCTCCTCACAATGAACATGCGCCCACAATCCTTCCGCTCAAGCCGATGAACTTGCCGCTTGGACTCTGGCGGGATCTGACCCCTGTGCTCCTGGCCCATGAATACCGCGCCCACACCCTCAACGGACTCGCCTGTAGTTTGCACAGCACGCGTCCCATGGTGACTCCTCTGCTATTTCTGCAAAAACTCGACTTCTGGTCACTCAAGCTTGCCTCAGTTTACCTCTTTATTCAGGATAACACAGGCAACCCTTCCTGCCAGCCTCCCACAGGGCACAGAGGCCTCGTTGACAGCAATGAGCAGGGTCTCCACAGAATGGGCAGGAGGGCGGGACCTCCAGTTCCTTTGGCTGAAGCAGGAAGCAAGGGCCCACTCCGGGGACAAGAAAGCAGCGAATGCCTAAATGACCTCTACACGATTCCCTTTCCTCTTCCTCTGCCTCTGCCTCCCTCTCCCCTCATCTGATCCCCACCAGGTAAATGACGGATTTGAGCAGTGATAGAGCGAGTCCACACAGGGGATGAGGGGGCCAGGGCTGGAGGGGGGCAGAGGAGTGAGGCCTGGGCCTGGGGGATGGATGGGTGGCTCAGGGTCAGACTCGTGGCGGGGGGAGGTTGGGGGGCTGCGTCCAACCCGGAGGCAGGTCCTGCTTCTGCCGGGCTGGATCCAGTGCTCAGTCAGTGCACGGGCTCCTGAGCAGACGCGTCTTTGTACTGACAGTGCAAACCCGTCCTCTACAGGCACACATAGAGCCTAGGTGTCTCTATAAATAGAAACATAAATAATGTGCCAATAGATGATGAGCACAGAATCCATAGGGGCTATGGCTTCCCCGCAGCCTTGAGTGCCCATGTCAGACTTCCGCCTAGAGACTCCCGCACTGGACAAGCGGTGGCCAGTGCCCACTGTGCACACGGCCTCCCGGTTCTCAGGCTCCCGGCCTTCTGGAGACAACCCCCGCTTACAGGGGGAAAGAAACTCATTTACTGATACCTGTTTGCCATGTGTGTTACCTCTAAGGCAGATAGATAGTCATTAAAAATTTAATTCTTGATATTTAATATGTGCCAAGTGCTGTATACATAATGGCAGACAAGACAAGAGGAAACAGGAGCCCAGAGAGGTGCCCAGTTGTGCAGTCCTGGCCACACTGCCCAGGACCCTTCAACTCAGCCCCTTCTGACTCAGCCCCTTGCAAAGAAATGCATGAGGTCAGGCAAAATGAGGACTGGCCCTTTGTGGGCAAAAGCAGCAGAGAGGCAGGGCAGAGGGAGAGCGGTCAGAGGCCTGCAGCCTGCTGGGCCCTCCTCAGCAGGACCCGATCCTTTCTGATAGTTTTTAAATGAGTCACCCCTCCCTCCCCCCAGGCCTCCCTGAGCTGAATTACACACCCTAAGAAATTTACAATGGAAGGCACTCTCACTCCTTTTTCAGGTGAAGCACTGCCCCCTGTTGGCCTTTGCAGGGCAGACACCCGGCAGAGAGGGTGGAAGCCCTGGTCCCTCCCCTCCTCTCCCCTCCTCCAAGGGGTCCTGATACCACAGCATCCAGGAAGCACCCCCCCACCCCCTGCAGCTTCACCATTGCAGAGGCTAGCTGCTGAAGGCAGGTGTGTGTGTGTGGCCACCGGGCCCCAGAGGTCTTCCTCCCCTTGCCACTGAGCTGTTGCTTCTGAACCTCTCCCTGGAGTGGGGATGCACTAGGTGGTGCTGAGCCGGCAGCCGCTCTGTCTCCCAAAGGAGCCTTCTCTGTTTAGTGCCTGGGTGAGCCCTCCAGGGACCCTGGCTGAGGGACAATCAGTAGATCTCTAAACCACTGGGCCCAGGGAATTACCAGGCGCTTGGCGAGTGTGGGGAGGGGAGGAGAGGACGGCAGGCAGCTGAGGGGGTCCAGGCGGTCGGAACAGGGCAGACTGGCACTCAGCTCCCGGCATCAGCTCCGCCCTGAGGCAACGGCGCTGCCTGTCTTGTATTCCTGAAGACCCAAGGGGGTCCCGGAGGAGTGTCCCTCCCATTCAGAGGGCGTCCATGGCACCTGGGCCGCCCTCTCCCATTGCCCTTCCCGCGACCGGCGTACCTGCAGGCGGAGGTCCCCGTAGCTGTGGCGCCGGCAGGAGTAATGGTCGGAGGACCTGTCTTTGCTGCACAGGTTGAAAATGAATGGATCACTGATGCTGAAAGGACAAGAAGACATGCAGTGAGAGGGTGTCCAGTGGGCTCGTCCCGCCCTGGCCCACAGCCCTGACTGAGTTTCTGGGACACCCTGGGGGTTCCAGGGTGGCTGCGAGCAGGATGCCGGCACCCCCTGACCTGGTAAACCCTGAGCACCATCCTCATTAGCCCTGCCCTGAGCAGTAGGAGGGGCAGCAGCCTCACCAGGTGAGAGGACAGTGGGCCTGGGACAGCCTGCAGGACAGGCGGTGGCACTCGGTGACGAGTGCGAGTAAGCAGTCCCTCCGGCACAGTGTCCACACGGACTGGGGGAGCGCGCAGGGGATACTCTCATCACGTGTGGAGAAATGTCAGACTCCGGAGTCGGGCAGAGAGATGCCGAGACTCCACCGGAAGCCCGGTTCAGCATGCCCTCGGCAGCGTGGGGACAACGCCCATCCCAAAGGGCTGTGGGCCGGGATGCGACGCCAGGGGGCTGGGAGCAGTGACCACAGCCTCAGCAGTGGCCTCGGGAGCTCGCCCAGAGACAGGGACCAGCCACGTGGCAGCGGAGGCCAAGCCAGGCCAGAACCGCTCCCTGAGGTCCAACGACTCCCGTGGGCAGAGGAGGGCCGGGGAGGCCCGGGAATTTGGTGAGCATTTACCTCAGAGAACCACGTGCGCACGGTAGTCACTGAAACGCCGTGGCAGCCACAGGGAGCTTTCCCACCGACACTAAGAGCACCGAGGAGTGAGTGTGTGTTGGTTTTGGACAGTGACCTCTCACCTGAGTTCCGCGGTGATTCAGAGTGTGGCCAGGACCACAGAAGCTCTGAGAAGATGCCCTTTAGGGCCTGAGCGATGGAGAGCCTCCGAGGACCTCAGCCTCGAGAAGCACGTGCGCCCCGACCCCAGACCCCAAGGACCCAGGGTGGAGAGGGCCCTGCCCAGTGCACGCAGCCAGGCCCTCTTGCCACCCAGCTGCGGCTGCAGCCACGGGCCAGCCTGCACGAACCTCTGTGTCCCATGTCCACCGAGCATGTGGATGGCCCTCACTCAAGCCCACAGGACCTCCAGCCACGGTCAGGGCTGGCGTCTAGCGTCTGTAGTGCTAACAGCTTGGACTTGTTACTATGCTGAACGGTCACTGCTGAGTAGAAGGGAGAGTTACTTGGGGACACAGCCTGAGCCCACTGTTTTTTTTGGTTGCTTGTTTATTTTGTTTTAAATATATTTTTTTTATTTATTTCAGAGAGGAAGGGAGAAGTAGAGAGAGATAGAAACCTCAATGATGAGAGAGAGACATCATCGATTGGCTGCCTCCGACATGCCCCACACTGGGGATCGAGCCTGCAACCCAGGCATGTGATCTGACCAGGAATCGAACTGTGACCTCCTGATTCATAGGTCGATGCTCAACCACTGAGCCACACTGGCCAGGCAAGCCTGAGCCCATAGCTTAGCCCCCTGCACAGCCAGGCCCCAGGGACATGGGTTCCAGGCCTTTGCAGCTCCTCCTACCTCTGTGAGGACAGTCCTCCCAGGAGTCCTGCTCAGAGCCATGTTGCTGTAGGACTGATCAAATACAAATGTGGCTTCGTTCTGGATGCTTCTGCCTGGAGGCCTTCATTGAAACCCACTGCTACCTGGGGCCCTGTGTTCCTTACTAACGCCCCCCTCTGGGGTGAAGATCAGCTTCCCCTCAACTCCTCGGACTCCCGATGGGGCCTCAGAGGGACTCTGGTGCCTACCGGTGCCTGCGCCAGCCAGCATCACAGGCCAAGGCACTGGTGAGAATGGCAACAACTCCATCACCAAGTATTACTCCGTCCAACCTACAAGCATTGTCAGAATTCACACCTGAAATGTGCTCAGCATCACTCGCTCGATCACAAACTCTCTACCAGAGTCTGTCGCCTGGCTCGTCTCTGTATCTCTGGAGTTGACCACAGTGCCCGGGACAAGACCGACTTTCAGTAAGTACTTGTTGCATTGAACTAACAGAGAAATGATGCCTAAATGCTGACTGAAGGGAGGAACTATCCAGTTACAAAGAGCTAATTGGACGGTTTGGATTTCCACCAAATGAATCAAATGCTGCACCTTCTGAACCTGACCGCCACTGCTGAGGGTTAGATTGCTTCCCCCGACAGAGATATGTTGAATCCCAACCCCCCAAACCTTAGACTGAGACTTTATTTAGAAATAGGTGAGTGGCAGAGGTAATAAAATCAAATGAAGTCAGAAAGATAGGCCCTGATCCAACATGACTAGTCCCTGTATAGAGGGAAACAGACAGAGACAGACACGCTCAGGGGAAAGGCCCTGTGAAGACACACGAGAGAAGACAGCTAGGTGACGGGAATGACGTGTCTACAAGCAAATGAACACCGAGGATGGGGGAACTCAGAGGCCAGAAGAGGTAAGGAGGGGCTGGCCCCGGAGCTGCAGAGGGAGAGCGCCGCCCAGAGCTTGCTGCCGACTTCCCGCCTCCAGGACTGAGACACCAATATCTGTGTTTTAAAGCCACACAGTTTTTGGTACTTGGTTACAGGATCCCTGGCAACCTCATGCTATCAGCCGAAAGGCATCCGTGATAGCAACGTCACACCTTCTAGGAAGGTTCTGAGGGTCTGGGACACTCCACAGCCCGGAGGGCGCTCGGCTGGAGGGCGTGCGTGTTCTTGAGTTTCATTTCCAGTATTTTATGGACCCTCAGAGCCGCTTTCAGGGTCTAGTGCTCAGTGTACTCAACTTGAGGCCGTCTTTTAGAGAAACATTTCAGGGTGGACTTAGCTGTATTTTTAACTGGCTTATGTATGCATCTCCCTCGGTCTCCATGGGCAAGAGAAGACTCAATCCCCATTGATCTGATAGGATCGAGCAGCTGGTGAGAACTGCAGTGCAGCAGCCCAGCCCTCGAGAGAGCGCCGTCTGGTTCGCAAACCCTTCTGGAGGGGCGGTGATTAACATTGCCCAGGCAATCTCTATTGACCGTCTAGGATAGCCATTTGTTCTCACTCCACTCTCACATGCATTCTAGAAAAGTCCATTTCCAGACAGGGCAAGGCTCCCTGGTCCTTCCAAACCAAGAGAGCACAAGCAGCCTAGCAAGTGGGCTTCTATTAAAAGTGTAGATGTGGATCTGAGTGCTATGAGGGGCACCTCATACACACAATTCTCCTGATCAATAAGAGCTCATCTAACACTGACTGGTTTAAACCAGAGCCGAGGAGTGAAGCAACGGCTCGTGCGAGTCACCGCATGGGCTCGCCCTGAGCGCAGGGGGCAGGAGCTTCCATCAGCCCCCAGAAAGGCACGTCTGCAGGCCCATTGTCCGTATTGATCAGTATCAATAAAACATGAGCCAGGAGATGGGATGTGTGTGCCAAGTATTAGTTATGCTTCTCCTGCCTTGGGAAAGCACAGAGGACTCCCAGCAATCGGTAAACATTTGGAATGAATAAAAGATGAAAATTATCAGAGAGAAAAATGCCAAGCATTTTAAAGCAAATCTCGATCAAAGGAGGGGGGCTGACATCTATTTCCCACACTCCTTAAGCTCCTGCTTCCTGACCGGGGCTGGAAATGACATGACACCTGGGAATTAAACCTCTTCGTTATCGGCAGGTCCGACTCTGACTCCTTGTCAATAGTCCACAACAGTGGCTCTCAGCTGGTTACCTCTCAGCATTAGGATCAGCAGAGAACTGGGTAAATCTCAGCCCTACCCCAGATCTGCCAAATTAGAAGCTGGGGTGAAGGTGGGTCCCAGAAGTCTGCTTTAGCAAGCCTTCCAGGTGATTCGATGTAAGCTAATTGGAGCGTCGCTGGGCTATCGAAGAGGGGCTTTGTCATCATGTGAGCCCTGGCTAACCAGGAAAGCCCAGGCTTGTCTCTGGATGAAGAAAACGTCATCCAAATTTTTCCAAAAGCAACGATCAACTGAAAACGTACAACTTGACAACTGGAGTCCTGGCAACAGTGCAAACATGGCCAATGTGGTCCCAACAGCTGGACTCCATAAGCACAGAGAACTCATCAGCCTGATTGAACCCAAACAGAACAAATGCAGTTGATCCTTAAAAAGATCCTCGGAATGTCCTGCCAAAGACCTCTGGTGTGGTTGGGATAAAATGACTCTTCAAATTTCTACCCAAATCTCACCCCCTGCAAGCCCCAGATCTTCCTCAAGCAGCCCTTCCTCAGCACACCCCTCCCTGTGCACCCCGAAGAGTCCCCCCAGAGCAGATGCTCTGTCCTGTGCTGCTAGTGTGCCCCACACTCTTTCCAAGGAGCCTGTATGCTGGTGGCACTTGCTGGGCATGGTGGGGCAGTGCTGAGGTCTTACATGAGTGAGCAGCCAGCAAGCTGTCGAACGAGTGGGCTGATGGGACTGGATTCCATGACAAATGACAGACGGAGAAACCCTCTTTGTCCCGTGGTCCCCACACCAGGAGAGGCACAAGGAGCTGCCCCACTGTTATGCATCCCAGATGTTAGCTTTGGGGAACCATGGTCAAGAGTGCCTGTGCCTTAAGGTTCTTCTGTTTTATCTCATGGTTCAGTTTCTGGCCCAAACCCAAGCCCACAGTGAGAACAAGGTGGGAGGGCAAGGGGGGAGGGTAGCTGAGAAGGAGATTGGGGCTCAGGGAGGAGCCCGAGGGGCAAGTGGACACTCACTTGGATAAGCAGTGGCGGGTGCAGTAGACGTCACCCACGGGGGAGAGTGTGAAGTTCTCGCAGATGTAGAAGTGCTGGTGGCCAAAGAGCAGGAGCGCCTCGGAGACCAGGTGGCCCTGCACGAGCACCACGGAGTACTTCTGTGTCACCTGGAGGGAGGGAGCACAGTCAGGCCGTGGGCAAGAGAAGCGTGGCTGTCACTGTTGTGGGGGGCAGAAGGGCAGAGCTGGAACCGGTTGGGCTCCTGCAGGGAGGGGAGCAGCACCCTGTAAGAACAAAGCCACTGCCCCAGCGCTGCACTGCGCTTCACAGTCTAAGTGGCACTTCTGCACCCAACACCCCATTTAGTTACCTGCTCTCCCCAGGCCAGCGCCCCCCCCCCAACGGTGTGTGGGCGAATGAGTGCTTGTTGCTCCCCGGGTACACTGACAGCCTTCCTCTCACGGGAGGCCCCTCCACAACCGCCCTGGACATTCTGTAGTTAACAGTGAGGAACGTGTTTGAGCACAGGCTTCTCAGTTATGGAGGCAAAGGAGCTTGTCCAGGGACCAGCTGGGAGGTGGCCGAGCCAGGACAGGAACGGGTCTGCCGAGAGCCACAGTGCAAGACCGGTGCTGCTGTCTACAAGGCCAAGGCCAGTCCACGCGTGTGCAAACGGGCACTGCCCCCTCCTTTCAGACTTCAAGGTCGTTCTCTCGGCAGCTGGAACGTTGGCAGCTTTCCAGAATTGCCACAGCTGGAGACAGCACCAGCCAAAGGTCGCCTCCCGTCCCTGGGGCAGTCTGTGCCCAGCAACTGGCCATCCAGGTGGAACTGGTCACCAGTGCCCAGGAAGGAGGACATCCAGAGCTCAAGCGCCTGTGGAAGCAGCTGAGCCTCCGCTGAGACCACCTCTTCCCTGCCCAGCCTGGACCCTCGCTCCCAACAAGCTTCCGGGCTCAGGGTTGGCTTTCCAGATCTGGACAATGGCTTGGTGTGACCCAGACTCCTACACCAAGGTGGGACTTAGCGGGTCTTTACATGGAATATGTTTCCAAAGAAATCAGTGAGGGGATAAGTCAATTCCAGACGATGAGAGCCCGAAGGGACCAAGAATAAGGCCAGCCCAGCATTTCCTCAGGGTAATTCTGTGCCGATTCCAGTCACACAAAAGAGGAGCTCACTTTGTTTTATTTTTGCTTCCGACCAGATGGCCACTGTAACCCTTTTACACACGAACCAATATAATTTTTACAACTGGGCAAGGGAGGTTCTACTCCAATTTGTAAATCAAATTAAAAGAGGTCCAGAGACAAGAATCTCACCAAAGACTGGAGCCACGTTTCCTGCTCACCTTGGGGAGCAGGGAGGAGGACACAGGAGAGAACAGGCCCTGCGTGAGCTATCTAGCTTCTGTGTCCAATGCGCTTGGTCCGTGCGGGCCAAGGGTCACCACGGGCTCGTCCCACTACTGTCCAGGACAAGCCATTCCTGAACTATTTCTTCTGAGGACAAGCCAAGGGTCTCGGTTCCCGTAATAGCCTGCTGGGGACAGCTGGCTCTCCGCTTCTCCTGCCTCCACTGGACCTGGCCCTCAACCCTCCTTCAGAGCCACTTCAACACGGACTCATTTACAGCTTCACTCATCCATCCAGACGTTTATCAACTCAACAGCTATGGACTCGGCACCTACTACCTGCCCGGCTCTGAGCCAAGCGTGGGGATAGAGGGCGGGACACGGTAAGCAAGAACCCTACTCTCACGGGACTGCAGTCCAGTAGGGGAAGATGGCTGGCACACAAACATGACAACCAATAAATGATTACGAATTGTGATGGGTGCTGAGAGGGGGAACCGGGGTGCCTGGTGATAAGGCAGAGAGGAACTTGGGGCATATTTTAGAAAAGCTGAGAATTGGAGGATGGGCAGGGGCAGCGTGGACACGCTGGGAGAATACATTTCAGGGAAAGAGAGCATTCCATTCGGAGCCAAGGTAGGGAGGGAGAAAAGAGAGCAGTATGGCTGACACAAAGCTGGAAAGTGGGGGTGCTCAGGTCATGGGGTCTTGAGGCTGGTAGATCCATTGAACTTCATTTTGGTTTCAATAGAAAGCCGAGGAGGGGTCATCTCTGAAAGATGCCGCTGGCCACTGGATGGAGGAAATATTGGAAAGAGCCAAGAGTGGAAGGAGGGTCATCAGTCCTGTGGGCACCTCAGCGGTCCTGTGGAGGGATGACGGCTTTGACGGGGTGCCAGAGGGGAGGGAAGGAAGGGGAGAGTGGTTGAATCAAAACAAGGAAAGGTAGAACTGACAGGAACTTCTACTAGATAAGCTGTGGGAAACCAAACCAAACCCAAACCAGGAAGGATTGGGGATCATGTCTCCTTGGGGCCCGAGGCAGCGAGTGGAGCCCCCAGCCTTCTGGCAGCTTGCCCAGAGGCCGCCCCCACTGCGGGTGGCTGTACAGAAGGGCCACACATGCGCGCCCAGAATATGCACCTTGGCACAGCATTGCTTTCCGTTAAAGACACTTGAAAAGCAGCAGGCACAACAGGGCACCTGGCCTCGCCATGGCTTCCTGGAGCAAGCAGTGCAGCCCCATATGAGTCGGGGGAAAGGAGTTCGGAGTCCAGGCCCAGAGATCTGTCCCAACAGACTGGGAGCTAACCCCGTCTTCCTCCAGCTGCCCACCTGCTTCCGCTCCTCCCACAGGGTGCTCTGTTCTACCTCGTGTGCACACACCGACGCCTACGCCCTCGGAGGCTCCGTGTTCCTGCGACGGCTACGTGCACACGTGAAATCAACTGGTGTGCTTTTCCTGTTAAGCTGTGTCTGTCAACTCCACCCTCAGGCCAGCCGGACACTCTGATAGGAGGGCAGAGGGGAGGCGTGCCCCTCCCATGGATACTCTTCCGAGGAGCTTCTGTGAAATCATAGGCACGCTTTTCACACGGCCCCGTTGTACACACGCAGCGTATTGCTCTTCTTGCTGTTCTGCTCTGCCTTCCCTTTAACAGCCCACCTTGGAGACCCTCCAAGTCTCTCTGGGGCTGTCCCACCTTATTAATGGGTGCGCTGCACTCGGAGGTAGCGGCGCAATCCCCTCTTCCTTTGGGCTGTTTTCTAATGTTCTGACATTACAGAGGCTGCTGCAGTGCCCATCAGTACAATGTCACTTTGCACACAAGTAAACCTGTGGGTTGAATTCCTACAAGTAGGACTGCGGGCCCCTGTATGGCATTTTAAACTCTGGGAACTATTGCCAGATGCCTTCCCGCAGGCGCACCAGGTACGCTCTTGCCGGCACTGTTAGGAGGGCTACACCAGGCTTTACACTTTTTTTCAGGTTCACGTGTGACAGGTGGAACGGTGGCACCAGCCCTGGCCTGTGCACCGCTAAACCCTCTCCCTCCCCACGTGCCTGCCTTCGCCCAACCTCTGTGGGCAGCATCGCCATGGTCTCCAGGTGCTTCCCGTCGGGGAGACAGTAACGATGAGAATAAACCAAACCGCAAGGAAAATGTCTGGTGAGAGCTGGGTTAATAGCTTAAAAATTGATTCTGCTAGAAAAATATGGCATTTTAAAAATTGGAAAATGAGCCCAAGTGAACTGCTACCTGCTCTCCCACTTCAACCCGCCCTGGGAGGGCTCCACCCCGCGTTCCTCGTGATTAAGAAGTCTCTCACGCCACCTGTCTATCGATCGCTTTAGAAAGACTGGAACTTCTGCTTTATAAGTGGAATTTCTTCGAGGTGGGCTAGATGAGATATCGTCACTCCTGACTAGGAAATGGCTAAATTGTGCCCACCCCGGGCCTGTGCGACGGGGACAGGTGGTGGGGAAATCCAGAGCTGAAGGCAGAGGGCAACCTGTACTGGGCCGGTCCTGGAGGCCTCACAGCAGGTCCTCCCGGAGCCAGGCCCCGGCTGGCCCGTCGGCGAGCAGGAGGTCCGCGCAGGTGCGCCAGGCCCTTCCCCACGCTCCGCATCTGCAGTGAGTGCAGCGCCCTGATTTCCAGGTGGGAACCAGGTTCAGAGCTGCCACGCGAGGGGCCAGAACCGAGCTGACGTGTCCACCCTCGGATATCTGTGCAGAGTCTACTGCAGAGAATGCGTCAGCCCGCCCGCGTGTATCCTGCGCTTCTTACGCCTCTGCCTGCCGAGTGTCATCCGGTGACCTGGCAGGTGGGAGGACCTGCCCGGTTTTCAGGAAAACACAGCTGGCTGAGGAGAAGGTGGGGCTCACAGAGGAGAGAAAGGATGTGAGTGAGTTACGTTGGCTGTCTGTGGAGTCTGGATCCACTCCTCACGCCTCGGTCACTTGGAGATGAAGCATTCAGGCACGGTAGCAATCGAAGCAAAGGGTAAAACGATACAGAGGAACGGTTTGGTGAACACCGATTCGGCAAATCTGAGAAGAAAGGCAGCGCGTGGATCTCTGCACGGCTCAGCTCTCAGGCAGACGCCGCAGCTAAGCCCAGCCGCCCTCCTGCGCCGCCTCCACAGAAAACGCCCAATGTGCACGGACCCGGCTGGGGGCGCCGCCAGGCCTGCCACGCGGAGGCCTCGGATGGATGGAGGGGCCGGCCCTGTGAGCGCACTGCGAGTTCGGGGGCTGCTCCCTGCGCAGGGCCAGCGTGAGCTGCATGAAGCAGGACCTGCTGCTGGTGGTTCAAAAGGACGGTTCTCGCTGGGGCAGCTCTGCCTTTTGGGAAGCCTGGGCCTGCGGGCCTCGGGCCCTCACTCCGGCTGGAACATGTGAGACCACCTGGGTGCGTGCCGACGCTCCTGTGCCCAGGCTGCATCCTAGAGGTTCCCGCCAGCGGTGCGGGTGGCCTGGCGTCTGCACTTTAGCAGGCAGCCCCGGCGACTCCGGTGCAGGCCACCTGGAGACGGTACCTGAGACACAGGCCGTGGGCAACAGGAGGCTCTGAAAGGTGAGGTCTCACCTCGGGAAGCCTCTCTCAGACCTCCTCCAGGTGGTGTGCAGTCATTGAACGTGCGCGCTGAATGCGCCTTGTGTGCCCCCACACTCCTAGGCACACAGGGGGCAAAGGGGGAATGGAGGCCTCCAACAGGGGAGATGGAGGCGCAGATGTCCCGGCCCAGCACAGCAGGCAGCTGCCGGTGCTCTGTGGGGCAGAGCAGGGTGCTCGGCCCGGATGAGGGTGACAGAGGTGACATCAGAGAAGTGGTTCCCAGGGAGGGGACCTCCAGGCTGGGTAAGGGGTTAAAAAGATAAAAACATGGGGGAGCATTCCCAGGCATAAAGTCTAGAGCCAGCTGAATGTGTTTGCAGAGTATAAGTAGTTCTGTTTCTTTAGAGTGCAAGGTCTGAGGGGCGCGTGTGTGTGTGTGTGTGTGTGTGTGTGTGTAATTAAGGGTGAGGGAGGCACGTCCAGGGAGGGGCCAGCCCCCCCCAGGAGTGGCTGTGCACAAAATCTGCCAAATATGCCAAAGAGCATCTCTAAAGGTGTTGCGGAGGGCTGACGCATCAGCTCCACATTCTAGAAAGTCCGCCATGGGCTCCCCGAGACGGGAAGTTCAATAATGGGAAGGTTAAGGCACTTCTTCGCCAACAGACTCCTCTGTGAAAATCCTGAGGTGGCCGCTGCTCTCTGCTGTCCGCCCGGAGCAGAGGGCTCTCCCTGTGAGCCGTTCCTTTCTACCCAGGCCAGGCCGAGACCTCACCCTGAGCTTGCATAAAAATGCGAACGTTCCGTTTTAAATGTAAGTGAAGAGGACAGGAGTAGTGAAAACCACCCTGCGGTCGGGCCTGAGCCTCGATTCCCAGAGCAGCTCATGGAGGGCACTGGAACCTCCCTGCAGCACAGTGGCAACTGGGGCGCACAATTAACATGCACGGAATCCACCACCCTTCAGGGCAAATGGAGCTGTTTGCAGAGAAACGTGTTTGTGGCTCTGGGAATCATTAATCAATGACACAGAGGCAGCCCAAAACAATTACTGTCCCAGGTATCGCTGGAGGCGACCACAGCGCCAATGTTCACATAGAGAAATGAGCGAGCTGCTGCCACCCTGAGCTCAGGCCTGCTGCTGCCCACGGCCTGGGGTGCAGGGGCGGGGGGCAGGCTATCCAGAAGCCTGGAAGGAGGGTGTGCTCTGGAGCCCACTGGGCTGTGTCCAGCGAAGGCGATAGATGTGTGTGTTGCTGAGACGCTGAGAGGAGGGGCCAGGATCTCCCTGCAGGGCGGCCTGGCCACCTTAGTGGCGACCCTGGGAAGGCAGGTGCTCCGGGTATGAGCTGGGCACACACCCACCACACACACTCTCTGGACAAGCTGCCCTTAGAAAAAGCACCCGCCACAGGTTTCCGAAGAATCCGCATTAGGGTGTTCCCAGCTGGCGTCCAACACTTGCTACAAACTGTCTGCACACGAGCAGAGAGTGTCGGCCAGGAAATGCAGGAGCAGCTCCCTACATGCACACACACCTGCGTGCACAGCCTTCCATGTCTTTGGACACATTCATGGTCAGGGTCAGTGCCACAGTCCTTCCTTCCTCTGCTTCCAGCTCCTGTCCTCTCAGGCATGCCCAGGCCAGCAGGTTGGCATGTGTTGGGCATGCTCTGTGCCAGGCAGAGACCCCTTGTGTGAGGGACCTAGAGGCCTGCCCGACTGGCCACCGCTAACCAGAGAGGTCCTACAGGGAGCTCCCAGCCTGGGAAGGTGCTGAAGGCCAGGGTGGCGAGAGTTTACACAACTTGCCCAAGGCAGGGTGCTGGGAGACGGTGGAGAGTGAGGTCACATGGACTTAGCGAGAGACGGGCCTGAGCTGGAGCCTAGCAATTCCAGTTAGCGGCCCCCAGGGCCCCGTTTTGCATCTTTGAAATGGAACTGACAAAGCCTCCATCACAGGGCCAAGGTGACACTAGGAGAGACGCTGAATGACAAGCACACAGCAAGGGCTCCAGGTGACCAGCTGCCAAGGTTGCCAATGACGCGATACCCAGCGGGATGATGCCCAAGTCTGTGTGAGCACTCAGCCTATGCCAAGCTGCCCTGCACTAATCGCGGGCATCTGCCTGCCTGGTGCTGGTGGTGGGAGAGTTGCCATGGTAGCCAGCCTTTGCCAAGCCATGTCCCAGCTGCTCCCAAAGAGGCTTCCACCCAGTGCTTGCCCCCCTGAGCCAGGGTCCCCAGGCCATGACAGCAGCCCCGGTTATAGCTGCAAGCAGGTGGCCTACCCCCGACCCCTACCACCCCTCTGCTCCCCCGGCTGGTGCCCGGCATGTGGCCTCCTGACATAGCTGTGTCTCCCACTGGGCAGAGCATGTCATGCTTATGTCATAGAAGAGAGACAGGGTTGAAGCCAAGCCTGCCCTGCTTGAAGCAACTGAAGGCAGACTCAGACGTAAGTAGAGGTCTGCACCTTGGGGGGAGGTGGTGGAGGGAGCAGGGCACTGTGGACAGGCACACCAGACAGGCTCAGCCAGCAGGTGGGCACCGGGCTGCAAGGACCTGGCCGGGAGCTGTCTGGGGCCCGGTCACAGAGGCCCCTGTGCCACAGCCAGCCAGGCCGCTCCACAGGGAGCTGTCTAGTCTAGACCTGACTCCCTCCTCTGGCCCAGTGATGTTCTTGAGCTCCGGGGCCACCTCCCTGTGCTCCTCCCTCCCTCAGGTTTTACATTCATGGCCTCCTCGGTGTCACCACACGTCACTCCAGGCCCCAAGCCCAGCAACTTCCCTCTTTTCCACACAATGTGGCATTTTGTAGGGGGCACAGAGCTCCTAGAGGGGCCCAGCCCAGCAGATCAGGTCTCTCATGGGCTCCACTCTGACCCACTGCCTCATCATGAACATCTCCCAAGGACAGCGGGCCCAGGCAGACGCTCCACCCCCGATCTGCGCAAGCACGCACCCAGCGCCTCCCTCACCTGCAGTTCCTGCCTCCTGGAGCCAGAGCTGCTGGGACGGTTTGAATGAGAGCCCCTCTGTGAGCACTGGCAGGCATTTCCTACTCCCTCGGCCATGGCCTAGGTACCAGGGTTCGTTCCCCATCCCCCCCTTCTTGGAGGGGGAGAACAAGTCCAAAGGGACCATTAAAAGAAGAGCAACTGCCACCTTGACAACAGCAGCCGCAGCCACGGAGCTCCGACCCCCGCGGGCACAGTTCTGGACAGGAGCACCCCTCTCTGATCTTCCACACAAACTGATGAGTCAAGGACGACAGCCCCAACGGCACTGGGCCTGAAGGGGTGCAGGGGGTGGGGGCTTGGTCTGTGTACGGCCCACCTGTGGCATCGCCCACCTGCCCCCAACCCCATGGCCCTTCTTCAGGGAGCAGGTGTGGCTGGTCTGGTTCCTCTGGTCCTGGAGGAATTCAGGCTGAATTGGAACTATCTGCCCCACAACTTCCCAGGAACCAGAGGTAACAAGCAAGCCCAGCGACAGGAAGGAACACAGCTCATGAAAAGAGCACGTGCAACAATGGCATAGCCTCCTTGGCCTGCCCTGCTCAGTCTCCCGTTCAGGGGCTGAGCCCCAGCCCAGCTGGCCCCTCCACAGGCGCCGGTGCTAAGGGGGACCAGGGCGGCTCCTGCTCTGCCGGCTGGTCCTGCCTGCCTGTCTGCACCTGGTGCTCCGCTACCACAACGAGCCAGTGCGCACTCTGACAGCTTCCTGCTGTGCCGCACGGAGACCCAGAGAGACTGACGTTCACGTACAAGACAGGAGGGGCGAGAACAGCCTCTGCCTCGTCCTGTCCTGCCTCTCGGGCACTGTCAGCCACCCTCCTTCCCCCCCACCCCCACCCCCAGGAGCTGGGAAAGGAGCCACCTGTGGGCTGCAGGCTCTTGCTCCCCCAACAAGGCCTCTGACAGACATGCCACTGGGTGAGACAGTCAGCAAAGCCAGACTCAGAGACTAGCACAAATGCCACAGGCATCCTGCTCCACAGCCTGGGGTTGGGCCTCGCTCTTGGCTGTGACGAATGCTCCAGACCTTGCCCACCGCCCAGCCCGCAGGCTTGGGAAGTGCGTGCTGTCGGGCCAGCCCAGAGGCTCTCCTGGGAAGAGCCAGGGAAAGAACTGGGAGAGGACCCGGTAGGGACCCTGAGAGATAGGAGTGTGGCGGGCAGTGTTCCAATGCTGGCCCCCGGGAGCCACTCGCGTGAGCCCACCACACCCGCACCTGGGCACTGCTCCAGGGGCCGGAGTTCCTGCTGAGGCCCACGGTGCCAGTGTGCTCACCGGGGCCTGAGAGGTGGGCGCTGTGGGGACAGCTCGGATGTAGTGCTGGGGTGTCCAAGCTCCGCCCCCCCAGGCCCTCATGATGTGGATGCACCCGGGTGGTCAGGCTGCAGGCGGGGCCGAGGTGCTGGACGACGTGAAGGTCAAGAATTCTGCACTGAAAACTGCTCTCCCAGGATTAGAAAGGTTAGAGCACATTCACTCAGCAGTTCATCAGTGCGATTTACACCTTCAAGGCATTTGGGTGCAGGTGTGGGTCCCTTTGCACACCTCCCTGGACACACGCTCGCAGCGCCCTCCTTGGATTCTCAGAGGGAAGGGAGTGGTCACCGTGCCTGTGAGTGAGGGGGGCCCTGCTCGCTCCTGTCTGATCGTCCTGAGAGAACAGTCATGATGGGCCGTCTTACCTTCTCATGGTCAAGAAGCTCCTGTAAAATAACTTGTCTTTCCCGACACAGTTCGAGGAAATCCTCGGAGTGCTGACTTTCGCGCAGGGACGGGAAGAAGGTCAGCCGGGTGCAGTCTGCTGCCACCTCGTCGCTCTCGCCCTCGGCCTCCCTGGGGGTCAGCTCCCCTGCAGTGGCGTAAAGGGACACAGTGTTGGCACGAGCCACCCGATGTCACCAGGGGTGGGGTGCAGTGGGGCCTGAGTCGCTGGGAGGAACGGCCAGGGCCAGGGGCGACGTGACCGGTGTGCAGGTCCGAGAGTCCCTCGCTGCTGCTGCGAGTGGACACACCCTGAGGCTGTGGGTGGCCAGACACCTCAGGTGGACCCCCCAGGGGAGCCCAGGCTGGGCTGCTCGCCAGGGTTTGTTGGATCTGAATTTCACTTTGTTCGCTCTTTGAACAGAGTGTTTGTTGTTGTTTTAATTATGGAAGCACTATCTTCTAATTATAAGAAAAATCTGGGAAAACCATGAAGCTGTGAGAAATAAAACAAATGTGTACCCAGAGTCAGTACTGATAGTAGCAGCTGCCATTCAGTAATGCTTCTCTGTGCTGGGACTTGCAGGGGCACTTTCCATCGGGAGAGGCAGCGGAGCCGCAGCTGATGATGGGGAAACTGAGGGAGGCCGCGCTGTGCGCAGGGTAAAGGGCTGCCGAGACCCCAGGCCCAGGCCGAGGCCGAGCCGTGCCTCCGTCCAGAGTCAGCGCCGACTCTAGGCTGATCGTCCTCACTGTTCACAGTTGATACCTTTCCTGCACATGTATGTGTAGGCACGTCTCTGTGTAATTTTTGACACAGTAGGAATTACACTGCATTCGTAGCTTTTCTTTTCTAATATTTTTTTCACTCAAGATCATATCATGAGCACTTTCCCATTCCACTGGGAGTTCTTTGCAAACAAGACACCACTGTGTGGCGCCTCAGGATCCCCTGAGTCCTCTCCGACTCGTTGGTTCTGCGCTACCATGAAGCTGGGGCACTGCAGTCGCGCGTGTGCACGGCCACGGCCACAGCCACGGCCACAGCCACAGCCACAGCCACGGCCACACTCATTTCCTAAGGCTGCACGCCGGGCCTGCCCACTGGGTGCCAGCTAAGCACACACCCGCGTGGATTTCTAGATCCGACTTCTCCACCCTGTCCTGGTGTCCACCTGCCTGGAGCGGTCATGCGCACCTGCCTGCAGTCCAGGGGCTGCAGCCATTTCCTCTATGCTAAGATGCTCACCTCTTCGACCTCAGCCCTGCCTGGGACTCTCCCCTCTGGGTGAATGGCAGTGCCTGCTGCTCACAGTGCAGCCATACCGGCTTCCCCAGCAGGGAGAGCGCGGTGCAGTCACGGCCACGCGGGAAGGCACGGAGGAGAACCAGGCCGACTGAGCGCCTAGAGACCAGGGACTCAGCAGACCAGACGGAAGCCCGGTGAGGTCAGCACACCTCCACCTGCCCTCTCTGCAGCCACCTCCAGAGGAGGGAGCGGCAGGTTCTCACTCTGATCTTTGAGTGTGGGCCTTGGGGTAGAGAGATGAGAAGCAAATGGATATTGCAGTGTTACCCTAAGTCCTATGACCCCCCAAATCAACCTGCTCAAGCCCAGCATCCTCACTTCCGGGCAACACTGCAAACTGGCCAGAGAGCCAGCTCAGCAGGAAGCCCAATGCTGCGGTCCCAGAGACAAGATGATCAACACTAAGAAGCTGTCATTTGGTTACAGTGTGACACTAGCTGCAGCCTAGGGCACAGTGCACTCACCTCCAGGGAGTGTCCGAGCCAAGGCAGCCTGAGAGAAACCACAAAACCAGGCATTGTGTGTGTGTGTGTGTGTGTGTGTGTGTGTGTGTGAATGTGTTCTTGCCAAAATGACTTCTGAGAAGCAAACCTGTAGCAAGTTGACTCATTCAATTTCCTCCATGAAAATTAAACAAATAAAGAGTAAGCATAAACTTAAAATATTCAAAGTATGATTTTTGTTTGGGAAATACTACACTTAGCTTTGGTCCACTTGCTGCAGTGTCAGTTACCTATAGTCAAATGCGGTCCAAAAACATTAAATAAAAAAATTCCAGAAATAAACAGTTCATACGTTTCACATTGTGCGCTGTTTTGAGCCACGTGATGAAAACTCTACGATCTCGCCCCTCCCATCCAGGAAGTGAGTCTGCCCTTTGTCCAGCACCTCCCCGCTGTCCACTCCCGTCTGTCAGTCCCTCAGTAGCCGTCTCAGTTATCAGAGCAACTGCCGCCGAGTCGCAGTGCTTGTGCTCAATCAGCCCATTTTACTCAACAATGGCCTCAAAGCGCCAGGGCAGCGACGCTGGCAACTGGGATACGCCACAGAGAAGCCACAGTGCCTCCTTTAAGCGGGAAGGTGTGTGTGGGGAGGAACACCACAGTACACGGTCCTGCAACCTGCCCCGTGGTCAGGGGCTGCGACACTGACTGTTCTATCTGTCATGTTTACAATCAGAGAGGTCAGGGTAAGAAGCATTGATATTTCACCATTTTTATACTAAGACGTCCTGTTGTTTTCCCCCCCTGTGTTTCGGGTGACACACTGAGCATGTATTTGTACTGTCTGGGGCACTTTTAAGGTTTCCCTGATTCAGCAAGTTGACAAGATAGATTCCCTGAAGAAATGTTTACTGTGGCCACGTTACTATAAAGTCTGCCCTCGGGCGTCTGGGTCTGGGACAGGTCCGCTCGGTTCCAGGAGCACATAATGCACAGTCGGCCTGCTGCTCCGGGCCTGCAGCATCTCTTCCCAAGATATCAATTCCATGTCGCTAATAAGACCTTAAATAAAACCAATGACTGGTTTAATTTTAAAATAAAATAGTTGATAAACTGAATACCTCCGTTTTCAGCATTTGTTTGAGAAATATCACCATTTCTGTCCTGGCTTTCCTGAAATAAAATCAGAGAAAAAGAAATTAAATCCTGGGTACTACTTATATGCACCCCCCATTCCACATATTCACAAACACATAGACATGCACGTGACCCCTTCAAATAAATCACATACTCAAGACTCAGACGCGAGAAAACGCTGAATCCTAGAGGACCACAGTAAAAAGCAAGTATTAATGTTCCCGAGTCAAAGGGGAGAAAACCCACAATCTTCCACTAAGTAGAATTACAGTAATTATCCAAATGATGCCAGAGTGGGATTACATAGCACCCGGGCCTGGGGAGCAGGCCCCGCGGAGAGGCTCTGGCCAGCGCCTGCTTTCACGGGCAGCCCTCGCTAGTCACCTGCACGCTGTGAGGGCTACTGATTTTTTAAAAATGTATTTTTATTGATTTCAGGGAGAAGGGGAGAGGGAGACAGAAACATCAATGATGACAGAGAATCATTGATTGGCCGCCTCCTGCACACCCCACACTGGGGATCAAGCCCGCAACCCGTGCATGTGCCCTGACTGGTATTTAACCATGACTTCCTGGTTCATAGGACGACACTCAACCACTGAGCCATGCCAGCCACCTATTTCTCCTGCCTCCATTTCCTCAGAAATGCATTGAGGAAGAGTACTGTAAGCCACCGGATGTTTATTGGCAATCCATTAGAAATTCAGTGTCTACTGAATAAAAGAATTATAATTTTTCATTGAGTTTCATAAGGATGTAATGTGGATAAGAGGTTCTGTGTCACAGACTAGAAAACAAACTCAACACTGACTTGTGTTCCAGTGTCTGGAAGGCTGACTTTTAGAATATCCCAATCAGGATTGTTCAGTGAAGAAATACAAATCTATTAACAGATGTTTCTACTCCACTACAAATTCAACTGGCTCCCAGCCTTTAAAAGGCAAAAATGTAAGTTCAAGGACATGAGTTCAAGCTTTCGTACAGCACACTGCGGTGTGCTGGACTCCACTGCTTAGGGCTCAGTGAGCTTCCATGCATTTGGACTAAATGGGTCACCGGCTGGAGCTTGCAGAAGTGGCCGAGTTCAAGGGATTTCCAATGTAAAGGTGTGCGATGCGCTTGCATAACCATGTCTAGAGCAGCGCTGGCCACGCCTGCTTCGCAACAAACACCTGTGCGAGCTGACAGTGACCATCGCCAGCTTTTTCCAAACTCTGGACTCTGTGGACGTCAGTGTGGCCTGGGTCCGTGGTGCCGATCTACACCACTCACCCACTCCTCCACTCATCCACCCACTCACAGCTTCCTTCCTCCGCTACCTGCGAGGGGTAACGATTCTTTTTTTCTGTTAAACTGCATCAAGAATAACGCAGAGCAATCCTGCCTTTCCCCACATACGTTTTCTCCCCTGCCTGCCCACATCAGAGCTCTCAGAAGCACCCCAGGAGTCCCGATGAAAACAACACCGGACAGACAGAGAAGCTACGGAGATGGCCCCCCAGCCTGCCTCTGCGCCCTGCTGCCTGGGACCTACCTGGGGCCCTTCTGCACGCTGGGCCTCGCTGGGAGACAGGCGTCTGAGGCGCTTCCTCATGCGCGCAGGCCCTTCTCTCCAGTCCAGCTCCCACCGGTGACAGGGTATGGCTCCTGCTGCCGGGCCCCACAAGCCCAGCTCCCCGAAAAGCTGCTCCTGGATGCGGGCCCAGGCTCTGGCGGCCTTGATGTCGCCGCACCTCCGCCTCTGCGGAAAAGAGCAGTGGATGAGAGCGCTCCACTGAACATGGACACGGTCTGTCGCAAACAGTTAAACACGTGGAAAGCCCCTCGTGACTGGCCTCAGAATTGGGATTGTCCCAGGTCTAAGTCAATCAGCAGTAAAGCTCCGTACCACCTTCTCAGCTCGGAGCCCCAGTCGGGCCTACTGCTAAGAACCAGCCAGGCCGCCTTCTAAGAGGCTGGATCCTTTCTTTCTGGGCTTGGAGGCTCTGCTGAGCTTCTGTCCTTCCACCTGACCTTGACCTCTCCCAACCCTGCTGCGTCTGACAAACAGTTACTTGTAAGCGAGCCTGGTGGCTGTGCGATAGATGTGCATTTCTGGGCTGCAGGCTGCACGTCTCCTGACCCCTGGAGACTCCCAGGCGCGCTGTGGACGCCCAGGCGAGCTTATACGGAGGAACGTAGACCAGGTAGCGTGGCTTACGTTGATCAGAGCCTCTTTCCCCTGCCCTTGGGCGCCACTGTTGCACCATTCCTTGGCCCCTCACCCACCCCAATACGCCCCATGGCCCTACACCACTGTTCCCCCCTCGTGCAGGACATCTAGTGCTGGCCTCACCGCCTGTTTGCAGTCAACCTTGACTCCTTGCCCTGCTCTTCACTTGTAAATACCCTCTGGCTGGAGCAGTGCCATTTAAGCTCCGCCTTTCTATGCCTGGCACAGGCTTTGGGACAGAGCAAGTACGAAGTAACGACTGGAATTAGTAAGGTTCTAACACTATACATTATGTTTTATTATTAGCAATTGTTTTCTTGTTAATTTTGTTAACAAAACCCACTGACCATAGCTTCTGAGCCATGCAAACGTGCATGTGGGACTTCTGCCTCCGTCCCCTAGGGCCCTCGCCTCCCAGGAAGGAAGGGCTGCCCACCTTAAAGATGGGGGCCCTGAGGCTCAGAGGGCAGCCGAGGGGGAGGCAGACCTGAGAGTCAGACAGCGAGCTCAGGGCGTGGCAGCCGCGCCCTTCACCTCTCGCCAGGCATGGGGCTCAGAGGTGCTGGCAGCGCTCAGCCTGCCCTCGGCACTGGCACCACTGCCTGAGGAGAGAAGGCAACACCCTCGTGTGGGGCAAGCACTGCTGCTCCAGCCCTGCCGGTCCCCACCCTGTCCCCTCCCAGCTCAGGTCTCTGTCACTTCTTTTCCTTCCAGGTCACTGATGACTCCAGCTTTTTCCTGCCTCTCGACTTCGCCCAGGCCCTCCCTACGCCAGAAACACTTCCCAAACTACTTTAGTCCATAGTCCTCCTTCAGATCTCCACTTAAGAGGCAGTTCCCTTCAGATCTGCCCAAATTAAACCCTTTTCCCTGTTATAAGCTCTCCTTGTACCTGTGTTTTCCAAGTCTACTGTTCATCGTGTTATAATGATCTATTTCTGCAGTTTTCGGGTGTCTCTCTCTCTCCTTTAGAGGGAAGCGCTGAGAGTGAGCGGGCCTGCCTGCTTGCAGTGTGCCCTCGCTCCCGGCAGAGGGGCCTGCGGACCCTGAGGGGACCCATGCTGACACATCCCCAGCTCCTCCTCTGCTCAGACTGTGGCTGCAAATCCCCAGCACCATTAGCCCACCATTAGCCGGGCTGACTAGTCCCTGACCAAGCACTGACACAGGCCATCTAGAACCTAAACCAAAGGCCCTTCTGATTGTTACAGGGGTTCAAGGCGGGCTCTGGTCTCTGTGTAGAGGCAGGAACTGTTTTGGTTTTACCTGCACGTGATCTTTGTATAAAGATGCATAGAGCTCTTGTCCTTTTCTTCTGTAGTTTTCGATACACGACACAAAATCCTAGAGAAGAGAGACAATGAGCCACAGCTTAGTGATAGCGGATGTTAGGTAAGAACTTCTCTGCTCAGACCAACACCAAAGGAGGTGACCCGGGATCTGTGGTCACATCCATCATAACCTTCACCTAAGCTGACACACACACACACACACACACACACACACACACGTTTGTGAGTTACTTCCACTCCCAGCTTGTAGCTGACAAATCCTCCTCCCAAGAATCACAGAAAAGCTGGATCTGAATGCTCTGCTTTAAGACAGCAGAGAGCTCCCAAGAGAGCCAAGACTTCGGGAGGCAAGGTATCGGAGGGGAACCCTCACTGACATGGTCTCAGTGCCTAATACCTGTGCTTTTTTATTTCCCCTTGAGATATTCCAAGTTTGCAAATGCATAAGAGGCTGAGGAGCTAAACAGAAACTGGTGGCTGAGAAGCAGGGAAGCTTGACGGCGCCTCTGGGAGTCTCAGGGGGCTAAGGAGAGAAAAGTGGAGCTCAGGCCCACCACGTCTCCCAGAACATAAGGAACCAAGAGCCCCAAAATGCAAAGTAAAGAAAAAGGAGCCCCTCTTTCTGCATTGGTGTTCCCCTTTAAGCAGTTGCCCATGCGTAAGCAGCATGGGGCTAAGGCTGAGAAATAAGTAACGCTTCCCACAGCCTGAGCCTGTAGAAACCAGCAGGACTCGGGCTTTAGGTGGGATCTAGGAAGGCTGCACCATCGGGACCCAGGGAGACCGGAAACAGACCAGGCTCCCAAAGCTGAAACCCAGCTCCCAGCAACCGCCCTACTGCAAGCGCATCCCAGAAGGCAGAGAAAGTTCTCTTTGGATGCGGTGCCTCACCTGAGCTTCTAATAGAGACCTTCATGCAAAAGGCTCAGCAGTCAAGCAGGAATTACTGGATGTGCCCACAAAATGATCAATAGAAAAATAAACATGTATCCAGACATTAGACTTGTCAGACATGGACCTTAACATAATGCGAGCAATATTGTCCAAAGTAAAATATGGAGAATTTTGCAAGAGACATGGAATCTCTGAAAAATAACCAAATGAAAATGATAAACCTGTCATATGAATTAAATAAAATAAGAAATTTTATGGGTGAGTTTAACAGGACAGAGGATAAATGAGGTTGCAAAAATACCCTTGCTAAAATATGATGAGATAAAAATATGGAAAATATTAAAAAGATAGAGATAGTTAGGTACATGTATAATATGGAGAAAGCATATAACATGAGCCTCAAAAGGGGAGTAGAGCAATATGAAAACTTAATGAGAATTTTCTTAAATAAATGAAAGCCATCAGCCATAGATTTGACAAATTCTACAAACCTAAATAAAACAAGAAAAATATTTTTACAACCACACATAATTCCATCATAGTAAAACTGCAAAAACAAAAGATGAAGAAAAATATTCAAAACCACACAGGGAAAAGTCATATTGTCTTTCAAAATAGAACAGTAAGAATGGAAGAGGCCAGCCCTGGCCGGATGGCTCGGTTGGTTGGAGCATCGTCCCGTACACCAACAAGATGCAGGGTTGACTTCTGGTCAGGGCACATACCTCGGTTGTGGATTTGACCCCCAAGTCAGGTGTGTATGGGAGGCAACAAATCAATGTTTCCCTCACATTGATGCTTCTCTCTCCCTTCCACTCTCTAAAATCAATAAAAACAAATCTTTAAGTGAGGTTTATAATAAATAAATAAGAGAGTGAGTACTGACAATGTGTTCAAGAAACTTGACTCTGAAGAAGGAAGACAGCTCTGGGGGCAGAGCTGACAGGTGAAAGGGAGGCTACGACTCAAGTGGACGGCGAGGCCCGGGGAGGTGGCAGTGGACGCCAGCAGGTTGAAAGCGAAGGAAAGAGAAGTGTCATAATGGTGCAGGTTCTCTGGGAAGAGAGGTAAGGATGGGATCAGCAGCCCACGCAGAGGTTGACCTGAGCTGGGGAAGGGGAGGCCCCGCATGCTCTAGGCTCGAGGGAAGGACCTGAGGATGTGCAGCTGCAGACGCGTGTGTAAGAGGGACACTGGGAAGTGAGGCGGGTCACACCAGGTGGCTCCTAGCTCCGGGTGGAGGGGGGGTAAGGGTCTGCCTCCCCGGAGAGCTGAGCAGGGGCCTGGAGCAGAATGCTGAAGGTCCGGAAGAGTGGAGTAGGAGGATGGAAGGAGGAACTGGCTAAGGAGAAATGACTCCAACAATACAGGAAGTGGCCGTGCCAGGAAATGAGCTCTTGGATGCTGTTCCCAGGTGCGTCTCCCCTGCTTGCATTTCCACGCTGCATATCTCGGTGCTCAGCACACACTACTTTCCCATTGGCCTTTGAGGCCTTTTGTGCCCTGGAAACTGGTCCCTCTCAGGGTGTGGAGACAGGAGGAGGGCAATTCGGGTCGGTTCAAGGGCAGAGGCTCTGCCTGGGCGGCAGGGAATGTGGCTTGTTGATCAGGGACACGTTCAGAACAGAGCTCCGTGTGGCTTATTGGAGCTAAATAGCCTTTGCTTAGCAACTGCCTGTGCATGAAAGAGTTTAGAGCCTGTGAAGTAGAACAAAGGGCCCACGAAGGCCATCTGGAGACTTGAGGGCATGCAGAGCTGGATTAAAGAGCTGTGCCCGCTCTCCCAGCACCTCCTGGGAAGGGCTTGGCTAGAGGGTACAGATCAGGCTTTGGAATGGGAACAGGAATGTCCCATCTGGAGGGTCACCTTTAAGTGAGCTGACCTTAAGTTGGAGTTGCCCACCATGCCAGAGACACCCTGGGCTGGCCAGCTGCCGTGACCCTCCTGCCCAAGCTGTCCCATAGGAAGCGCCTGCTGGCTACTGATGACAGTCATTACACTTGTTTGTTTAAAGCCTCATTAGTCTTGTGTCCACAGTTGTGTGGCCTCACAACAATGAGAAAGGCCAGCATCTGAAGGCAGCCCCTCAGACCCTGCTCAGAAACTTGGAGCCAAGATGACAGTCGCAGGCCTTGCCCCAGCCACGCTCTGCACGCGCTAGGCCTGGAGGGAGCTCAGCAGTGAGAAATGTCACGGCTTCGCATGCACAGACTTGCCGTGTGCTGACACCTTCCCAACCTCATTTTAACCCTCCGACTCGCCATTTCACTGCTAGTAATTTATTCCAAGGGCACCTAAGATATAAGCCCAGGGATTCCCTGGGCAACAGTTCCCACCATCCTATTTATAGCAGCACAAGATGAAATGGTTCAAATACCAACACAGGAGGGGTGCTTCAGCCTTATAAAGCGCATGTGGTCACCAAGGCCGTCGCAAGGGCCACCACTTGCCCACACAGCACCTTTGTAACTGTCCTGGACCTGAATGGAGGGCTTGAATCATGGAGTGAAGGCTTCATTTCAGCTTCCTTCTGCCACTCTGGCCAGATGTCGCTGCTCACAACCCACACAGCCATCACTAAAGCCTCTGTGTCAAAACTATTCAGATATGAGACCAAGTTTATGACAGACCAAGATTTTTTGAAGGAGGTTACAAAACAGTATGGTGGCAACAACAACAGTTAAGTCTGTATGGATTTGCATGGAAAAACAACAAAGAACATGCAGTGTGCTGGTCATGAGTGCTGCCTGCCAAGCGTTTCTAGCTCTCTCCTCCCGAGGTCACCCATCCTGCCGCCTCGGAGCGAGGCGAGGCCCGGATCCGTGTGCAGGCGCTGCAGGCTCCTGAGCAGCTGGCTGCGCCCCTTTCTGACTGTGATGGAAGCACTCGGTGTCCAGGCGATGGCTGCTCCGTGAGCCAGTGAGCTGAGTGAGGCTGAGACTCCCGCAGGCTCCCTGCCAGCCCACGCTGCACCGGTAGCACAAGTGAGAGACAAATCTTCGCCATTTTAGGCCAATGAGATTTGGGGGTATCTGTTACTGCAGCATAACCTAACTTCCCCTGAATAATACACACATAAAATATGTTAGAAAGGGTTGTAGTGGAAATGGATTTATATTTGTGATCAGTGAAAAAAGATCAAGAGCACTAAAGTGAAAGCAAGTATGAGATGAATGAAATACCATGAGCAAAGTGCTGGAACAATTTGAGCAATAAGACAAATTACAAGCTTAATGAATTATAGCCCAATGTATACATATAGATGAGTCCCTACTGATATAAATAACATTGAACAAATAAATTAAGGGGGGGAAGAGACAAACCTTCCTCACAGAAGAACTTCAAAGAATGGAGGTACATACCTACCCCCCAGGAGGCAGAACTCAATTGCTTACCCCACTAAGGGTGGGTGGACTTAATGCCTGGCTTCCGAAGGATCAAGTGTGGAGAGGGAAAAACAGTAACTTCCCAGTGGGGAGACCTGCAGGCGCCACATGACCATGCGCTGAAGGCTGACATCACCAGGCAATGTCATACGGTGCTCTGCAGCCCTTAGCTGATATGTGATGAGAAGGGCACTTCTCTGTGGAATGTCTTCCGGAAAACCCATAACCCCAGGCTGATGATGAGGGAAAATATTAAACAAACCCAAGTTGAGGCGTATTCTATGAAACACACCTCAGAGACCAGTACCTCTCAAAACCGTCAAGGCCACGAAAAAACAAGGAAAGTGCGCAATTGTCACCGAGTGAAGAAACTAAGGGGATGTGATAACTAAATGCCATATGGTGTCTTCACTGGGTTAGTAGGAAAACTGAACAAAATAAAGTCTGGAGTTTAGTTACTAGTAATATTCTAATTAATATCACTTCTTAGCTTTGACAAATGCACCATGTTATGTAACATAAGATGTTAACAAGGGGAAATTGAGTGAGGAGTATATGGCAGTAGTGAATAAGATGTGAAAAGTATATAAAAGGTATTTGGAATTAAAAAGCACATTGAAAAATACAATGGGTTTCTCACAACCCTTTCACCTAAGCCCCATCATGAACCCCATGGGGGATGGGAGTCCCCACTCTCTCGGTTGGACACAGTCCTATGTTTCTTTTCGGTGCAGACAACTCATTGTACAGAGTGTAATTCTCATGTTCAAAGACAAATACTTTTTAGTAAATCTTGTTTCCCCAAATTGAACAAGCCAACCATGTCATCAGACACTTAAAGAAATAGTAATTGGCCCCAGGTGGGCACGCTGCCTGAGGAATGTGCAGAGGCTGGCGCAGAATTCACGAAACCACGAATGGCATCATTTTTGATGAATAGTTAAGGGAATTTTAAGAACATTATTGACAACTTGATTTCCATTTTATGAATATATTTTAAAAGGTTACCTCATATTACATGACCTCAGTATCGGCAGTCTTCTTCACAATTTTTAAAGTTCCTATATTCACTAATAATTTCACAAAGGAAAGGCAACAGCCATGCTGTCTGTCTGACTTTAGTGACAAGTCTAGTTCCTTTAACATCAAACTTTCTTTGGCCAAAGAAACAAGTGACTTGTTCGAGTTGAACCCGGGTGATCTCTCATTCATCGCAGCTGAAGTAAACTCAGATGCGGAGACGGGCCCCCCGTGTGTCACATGTTCCCACTGATCACTCTCACTGGTCACCCCGTCACGCGTCGGTCGGTCACCTCTCCTCCACTGGTGGGTCCAGGGCGGGGGGGGGCAGGGGTTGAGTAAGCGTGCCATGTTGCCGGGGGCAGAGAGCAACAGAGGGACTCATATCTGTGAGCGCTTTGTAACCTCATTGCTGTCTGCTCCCTCCAACACCCTCCCAGCTCCTGCCGCGCAGCCTAACCCAGCAGGTGCAGCGGCTGCATCACACTGCCTGCCCCTGGAATGAGCTCCCGGAGGCCACTGCCCACTCTGTTGCCCAGGGCCTGGCAAATGGAGGCAGCAATAGAGTTTGAGATACTGAAATGAAGCTCACAGAGCCTCCTCCCTCCTCTGAGCCAAGTTCTCTGCAGCTGGCCTTCCTCTGCCCAGAGTAAAACATTCCTGGCGGTCAGGATGAACAAGGCCCGGTAGGGTCCGTTAACAACACCTCCAGGTCTTCGAAGGACGAGGGTCAGGAGCTGGGCAGACCTGGCTCTCACGACCACTGCCACAGTGAAAGCCACCTGCAATTCAGGATTTTTCTTGTTGTAAAACAGTCAACAGGCAGTTACCTCCCCAGTTCTGTGTTGTGCCTCTTGCTCCCGGCTGCGGGCACGGACCGGGGGCCTCCGAGGGTATCTATTCTACGACCCGGGCCAGGAAGTGCTTTTTTCTCCCAGGACCCAGATAATGGCACTTTTCTCTGCTGCAGAGACACAGCCTCTGGATTCTTAATAAATGTCAAGCGATAGCAGAGTAATAATCATATTTCCAGCAGTAATGACAACAGCGGGCTCAGAGTGGGTGAGGAGGGACCCGACCACCCAGGGCAATTCATCTCCTGTTAAATTCACTCACAGATTAATTTCTAAGATGTACGGAGGTTTCTAATTTGTCTTTGTTGAACTGTGATGCTTTGATTAAATTCAATCATCACGAGTACTTGGGGGATGACTCCTGGAAAAACGACAGTTCGGTGTAGCCAGGGACAAGAGATTCAGAACTGCAGGCACAGGCCTCCCAGGAGCCTCCCGCTCGCCTGCCCGGGTCTCTGCCTGGCCGGGACCTCCCTCAGGCCCTGACAGGTGGGGAGCGCCACACCGCCCTTCCCTCAACTCAGCCCCGTCTCCTCTTGCTGGCTCCTGTCCCCTTGTCCTCACAGGGGAGGCTCCTAGAGGCACGGCCTATGCAGGTGGGGGTGGGCGGGTGGGGGGGCAGGCAAGTTAGACACTGAGGCGTGGGAAGGGGTCTGGGTGGGAGGTAAGTGTGCGGATCTATCCCAAAGGTTGGAAATCCATGGAACCATCCCCCCCACAAACACCTACTGATATTGAGGCGCTTTTATGGACTAAATCGTTTTCTCCAAAACGTCCGTGTTGAGGCCTAACTGCGGCACCTCGGGGTGTGACGGAGGCCCTTGGAGACGGGCGTTTAAAGAGGTGTCCATGCAGCAGGCCCTGCAGTGGGCTCTTCCTTAGAGGAGGGGGGACGGGGAGCTGCGGACAGGAGCGCTGGCTGCACCCTCGGGGGCAGGCCTCGGAGGACGCACCCGCCAGCCTGGGTTTGATGTCTGGCCCCAGGGCTGTGAGAACAGTGGCTGTGAAGTCCCAGCCTAGGGCCTTGGTTACGGCAGCTCAGCACCAACTCAGCGCCCTCGCTGCAGCCAGCGCGCTGAGCCGTGGACACCGCAGCGGACACCGCCGAGGGAAAGGGACCAGAGGTCACGGGAGAACCTCCTCAGGCTTCATGGAGGGACAAGGCCACTTGGGCAGAGACCACCTGCCGTCACCCACCTCGAGCAGGCCCCTCAGCCAGCCCTCAAGACAGGGCAGGGCTGGCGGCAGTCTGGGTCCACACTGCGAGTTCCCCAAGGGCACCGGCCACAGCCTGCCCCCACCCCCACGCCCCACACACCTGCGCTCCTGGCACTGCGACTGCCCGGGACCCAGGAGGTCCCACGGGGCTCCCGTGGTCACAGGCACCTAACCAGCACCAGCCCTCCCTCCTCCTCAGGCGGGGCTCACAGATGTGGCCTCTGGGAGGGAAAACAGGCCTGAGTTTTTCTTCTCTGTCTTCTTCAGCCCCCAGTTCCCAGCACCCCTTCCAGTCTCGGCCCTGTGTTGGCCCTGGAGGCTGGAGGGGGATCAGCCCACAGCATGCCCCCCAGGACATTGAGAACACACCCCGGGAGATAAATAAGAGACTCGTGTTCCCATGGCAGCGCAGCTCTGCAGCCGCACAGGGTATAGCCTGGCTGGGGGGACACAGGGCAGGACCCGGCTGGGGGGACGCAGGGCATGGCCCAGCTGGGGGGACACAGGGCATGACTGGGCTGGGGGGATGGGCCGCTGTCAGAGGCCTGTGTTCTCAATGTACAGGGCCTTGCAGATGCGCGACTGTAGTCTTCACAGGCTGCAATCTAGCCAGCAGCCCAGAGGCAGAGGCCACACCTACCCCTGTCCCATCACCAACTTGCCTCACACCCTTCCCCCTCCCTCCTCCTCCTCCTCCACTTCCTCCTCTTCCCCCTCCTCCTCGTCTCAGCCCAAACCCCTCCAAGAGGTGCAACAGGCCTGCTCTTGGCTGGGCACCTCTTGGTCCCTACACCTCTGGTCACACTAACTGTGTCGCCAGCCTGGAAGGTGGGCCTGGCCGGCCAGGGATGGTGACTTTCCTTGTCCGTATCCCCTGCTCTTCCCACAAGGGCTGGGATATGGTGGGAAATCAGTGAATGGGTGTGGAAGGTTGAGGAGGGACCGTTCGCAGCAGAAACGGGTGTGATGCCTCCATGTAGATGAGAGCTCAGATGCAGATGCAGATGCAGGTGGAGTCATAGATATGGGGGCTCTCTGATCCCCTAGAGAACTTGGCCCAAGCTGGCAACTGGCTCAGCCCCTCCTGCTGGGCCACTTGCCCTCTGCACTCCAGCCATACAAGCCTCTCTCACTTCTCAATGCACAGACTCACTCCCACCCTCGGGCCTTGACACACCACGCGCGGGGTCTGCTCACACGCGCTTCCCAGAGATGATCGAGAGCCCCACCCCAACGGAGTCCCGGCACAGAGTCCCAGCAGAGCCACTCCGCAGCCTCCCCAACACACGCTCCTTCAAGCACCGTGTTGCCCGAGGACCTCAGCCGCTCCCTCATCACTCCCAGTTAGGCTAGTAAATCAGCCCGCAGCAAGGACCCGCCTCCCCCTCGGCTCCCCCACAGCCAGTCTCTCCCTTCTGTCAGGACAAAGAGCCACTTTTGCAGCAACCCCCACCAACAGCAACGCCAAGAAACTTCAGAACTTTCTGTTCGGAGACTTTGAAAGAATTTTTTAATTAACCAAAATTGTTTCTCCTAATAGATGGGTCCCAGGGCGAGAGCGCGCTGTAACTCACTAACTCACGTGGCAGGCGCTGGCGGCCCAGCCGAGTGGGGCCTGGCGGGCTGTGAATGGCAGCAGCGCCTCAGGAGGCCCCGGCTGAGTCTCCACTCCTCGGCCATCTGCCGCTTTATTCTTTATTTCGTTGGCAACGTTTCGTCTGTGAACTCTAAAGCGTTTTTGCATTGATGAAGGTTTAAGTTTTAAGTATTCAAGTTTAGAGAAATAAACAAAAAATGTTTCCCCATCCATAAGTAATATATATATATATTAGCATTCCCTGGGATGATGATACCGTCCCCTCCCCTAATCACAGGCTAGTTTTTAGAATGTGGGTTACCTCATATTAAGCAACCCAATATCTGAAGAGATTCCTGGGTATGATTATCCTTTAAAGTGAAGGACTGTATCCCATTTTCAAAAGGATTCAACCCAAGATTAATCTGTTTTCATTCACAAAATCTTGATCGATGTACATTTTTTCAGAACCCCCTTCTACTGTGAGTCTCTTTAGATGTCACCTAATTCGAGAGGCAAGTACCCAGACTACAAGGACTCCTGTGCGTTAGGACCCTGTGCTGTTACTCATTTCTATAGTCTTAGCATTCGTTGTTGAATTGCATATGATGCAGTATTTCCACATTGAAATACAGTGGGTGAGCAGCAGACGTGAGCTGAGGTTACCCTGGGTGTCCCAGCGACAGTTGTCAGATAGGGCACATGCACAGCACACGGTGCAGGGCACAGAAGACAGGCAGGAAGTAACCGGCAGGAGGAGGCGAGAAGTCTCGCTGCCCTTTTCAGACTAGACATTTCTGTTGGGTGAAGTCTTTGGAAAAGGAGCTGAGCATCTACCCCTAAGGACTTTGCAAAACATGATTCAAGGTGGCTTTCGGTGGGCAGTGGTGTGACCTCGCGCCGAGAATGCCACGTTGCTGCATGGAACTCTCGTCACTCGGCACCTGCCCTGAAGGGGTTTGAGCTATGGTTTTGCTGCTAAAGGAAAAACAACTTTAGCCTCACTTCCTGTGGGGCCAAGCGCTCAAAAGAGTGCCCTCAGGGTGGCGGCCGCTCTCAGGGGGCAGAGCCTGGGCGTCGAGGGGCTTCTGCGGGGCCCTGGGGCAGGCCGGGCCTCTGTGCCAGCGACGGGCGAGGAGTGAGGGGCCACGCGAGTGCCGTGGGTGTTGATTATTCCTTTACTCGCGGACCTGGCATTCTTGTCATGATGACAGAGTAGACCGCGTTTTGAGGTGGGTTTTTAAAACAAACCTCTGAGAGGAAAATCCTGGTAGAGAAAGTTCCGTCGGCTCCGTAGGCAGGTGCTCGAGGCCGGGGAGGGGGCCACCCCTGGTTCCGCAGCGGGTCCTTGGCGGGTCCCGGGGCCTGCTCACCCGCCGGGTCCTGCGCGTGAACCGGAACAGGCCCCTCTGAGACTAAGGAGAGCAAGGGCCCTCTTCCAGGGGTACAGACCCCGCCGCTCACTGCCTGCGAGCAGAGCTCCCCCAGAAGCAGGAGGGTTCACCCCGTAAACTGCCGTCGCTCGTGGAGCCTGCGCAGGCCAGTGTCCTCCCACGAGGCCGCCGCTCGCCGCTGCCCAGAGGCCTGGCATCCCCCGCCAGGCATGGTGCCAAGCTGCCTGCCCCTGCCCAGCCCGGGGAGCAGCCCTCGGCCCGTGCCCACAGCAGGGAGCAGTTCGTGGGTCAGGGGCTCTCCATGCCGGGCCTCCGCACTGACCTTCAAGGGCACAAGGGACGGTCTCCCAGGCTGTTGTCCTCCCTCTGCCTTCGTCTGAAATCTGTTCACATGAAGCCGGTGGGCGTGGGTTGGCACCACCCACTCCATCCCTGGAAACTCGTTCAAGCAGAGGTCGCGCGGTTCAGGGTCATGACCAAGTGCTTCCTCCTCACGGAACAGGTGACGCTCAGGCTGACCCAGCCCAGCGTCTGTGCCACCAGACGGCAGAGGTGGGCATCACACCCATGAGCTCTCACAGCAAACCAAGCTCCAGTGGGAGGTGGGCATCCGGGTCCAGCGAGGGCTGTTTAAAGAGTAACCTCCGGGCTTCAGGTGGTGGCTTCCATCTTGGAAGTGTCCCGTCCGGCACACGTGAGGTTCTGGGGAGGATTCCGCCTGAGGAGGTCTCTGTGTTTGCACTACAACATGCTCATTCCAGGCAGAGTTTCATCAGAAGCTGCGGGCGCCCTGAGCGTGGGGAGCGTGAGCTTGCAGGGCCCCGTCTGATCCTTGCAGCCTCTCCCCTGCCGGCGTGTGTCACCTGCGCTCAGAAGGCCACTGATTACTCTCCAAACCTAACTGACAGAGAGGATACGATAAAAGATTTGCCCTAAAAGTCTGTAAAGGGTAAACACAACCAGAGAATTTAAGTTACAGAAAGTTTTCAGAAAAAAAACGAGTTACAGAAAGTTTTCAGAAATAAATATCAGTTGTGATATTTTTAACACAAAGGACACAAACATAAGTGAACGTATTAAGTAAGATGATCAAATCAGAACAGAAGCAGGAAGCAGGGAGCAAACGCATCAGCTACCCACGCCGCGGCACGTGGTGCGGAGCCCGGCCGGGATGCCACGGCAGCGTCGACACGTGTCCCATCGCGAAAAGGCTGCTTCGCCCGAAGAAAGCGCCCCAGCAAAGTCGCTCCAAGCGGTTTTGAAATGAATATCTGATTCGAAACTTCCCCTGTGCCTATAATCGCATGCTAATTTACATTTTAATTACTTCCTAAGAAATCAGAAGCATTTGTTGACAGTGGAACATGATGTCAGCTTCACAGGCACTGTTGGTGGATGCTTAATGGACTTAATTAGGTAATTAGTGATGTTAATTATCCTTCTATTATGAAGATAAAGATGCCTCACAAATGATGCGCTTGGTAAAGATACATCAGTAACGGTATCCGTGTTTGCTTTGTTCATTTACTTCTATTTTCAAACTCCTGTAACAGACCTTGCGATAGACTAGCAATATTTCATATTTCCTTAAAACAAAAAGGGAAAGCCACTGCCTCCGTGGGCCCCTGATGGGGCTTCCCATTATCCTGAGCCCTAACACGACAGTGAAGCTGCTTCTCAAACCCCCGCTGCCGGGGCCTGTCCACTGTGCTGCTATGGTGTAGGGTTCCTTGTTCAAGGGCTCCTTCCACGCACTTCCTACTGGGGTGATAGGCGGGTTCCAACATCAACTGTCTGCAGAATGGTGTGTGTGTGTGTGTGTGTGTGTGTGTGAGAGAGAGAGAGAGAGAGAGAGAGAGAGAGAGAGAGAGAGAGAGAAAGAGAGAGATTAGGGATGAGAGGAAATGAGAGAGAAGGCTGTGGTTGAGTGCCCAGATCACCAGAAGGAAACCTAAAGGGCTAACTCACCCTCCGGCTGGCCACCTGCGTGCATGTCCGTGACCCCCAGGGCGGGGTCCCCACATTGCCCGAGGAGCCACGCTGCTGTGGGAAGTCAATTCTGGGTGCGATGCTGGAGCACAGCTGCCTGCGAGAGCAAGGCTGAGATACACGCTACCCGACTCCACTTCCAATTACACTGAGAATGGAAGCTTCAGAGGAGTAAGAAGTGAAACTATTGGACTTGATACATTTTCTCTTTCTTGCTCCCAAATCTCCCCACAAGCAAAGCACAATGAAAGTTCTTTCCGGAAATGACCCTACCCAGACACACCACGAGGAGTGCGAAGGCCGGGCTGAGCAGAGGGCGGTGTTGGGGTCAGTGTCTCAGGAAAAGCATTGAGAGAAAGTAGGTCATGGGCAGCCTTGTCCGCCACAGCCACGGAAGCCATGGTCACATCTGCAGAGCGGTGCATGGCTTTCAGTCCTTTTATTTTATTTTTTTATTTTTTTAATATTTGTATTGATTTCAGAGAGGAAAGGAGAGGGAGAGAGAGAGAGAAGCATCAATGATGAAAGAGAATCATTGATTGGCTGCCTCCTGCACACCCCCTACTGGGGATCGAGACTGCAACCCGGGCATGTGCCCTTGACCAGAATTGAACCTGGGACCCTTCATTCCGCAGGCTGACGCTCTATCCACTGAGCCAAACCAGCTAGGGCTCCGTCTTTGTGAGTGGTTTTGTTCCTCAAACAGATAATTACTTGCTCCCATTTAATTACTTTCTCACGAGACTTCCCACCTCCTAGCACAACGGGTTTCCAACCTCACACACCCGGGTGGTGGCGTCTCGCAAAGGCTGTGACCTCGGCTTTCCGCTCACTCTCTGGGTCCCAGGTTGTGACGTCTGTCTCTCCACCCACTTATTCCTTGATTGGCTGTCTCCCTGCTTCCCCAGCGAGAATGGACTCCCAAGTTCTCGCCCCTCCACTTTAGGAATCCTCATGTCTGCCTTCCCCCAGATCGGGCCAGCTCTGCGAGACATCTCCTGTGACAGTTCCTTCCTTCTTGCCCACACGCATCACGTTGAATTTACTACAAGTTGAAGTGAAAATATTCCCAGTGACAGCCTTTGGAATTTCAGACTGTTAAAATGTCCTACAATCTCTTCAAGATCTTTGACTTTTACCCGTTTTACAGACCTTCCCAGGGAATTCTGACTACAGTTTCCACGGATGTGGTCCTACTTCCTCACGTCCCTCCCTTTCTTCCCAAGCCCATGCCTTTCTCTGTCACAGTCGCTGCTCAGCACTGGGCTCTCCGGAGTCCTGAGCCTTTTCCCCAGCTGAGTGCACCTCCAGGGCCCTCACCCACTGAACACTGATCCAGTGCCCTCACCCACTGAACACTGAGCCAGTGCCCTCACCCACTGAACACTGAGCCAGTGCCTCACCCACTGACTGCTGAAGTGTCAAAGCACTGAACTCAAAGCCATCGGGGATCTGGAGAAGCCTCAGCCCTCCCACGGTGACGGTGGCAGCCTTCTATCTGCACTCTGCCTCTCTTCTCTGCAATGTTTGTGTTTCATGATCTCTTTAAAGTAAAAATAAGTATACAGACACATTTACGCATGAAATAATATGATGTCTGGGATGTTGCTTCAAAATTATTTTGTGCAGAGGGGAAAAGTGGTTAGTCATGGAGATGAGACAAGATTGGTAATGAGTTGGAAATTGTGGAAGTGATGGATCAATGCATGGGAATTCATTTTATTATTTTCTCTACTTCAGTATATATTTGAATTTTTAAACAATGGTCTTTTAAAGAGATAATGGGTAAAGTGGCAGAGCAGATGGTCAAACATGTCATTTTCCTTGCCAAGGACCTGAGGCAGGACTGCCCTTAACACAGGTGCTGGTCCTGCCAGCGTCTCCGCCAGGGCAGGGCTGCTCACGCTGGGGTGAGAGAAGAGGGGCCTGTGCCCACATTCAGGAAGGCAGCCCATGGCAGGGCACAGTCGCCTGCCCACACAGGCAGCTTTAGAGGACCCCAGGGGCCCGGGAACACATGTCTAGTGCTTCCGTGTTCCCTGTCCTTGCCAGGCAGACAGAGAACTCCAACACAAAGCATGTCCTTCGTATTTTAGCGAAGTTGGTGTGTCACCCTGGCTTGTGGTGCCTTCCCACCCACTCTGCTACTTCCCGTAGGGCCCTGGCTTCCCTACACGGCCGTTCCAGCTTCAGTAACAGCCCCTGAAAGTTTGCTCAGCTGTCTCCGAAGCCATGGAGACACACAGGAGCAGGGCGGCCTGTCCAGGGGTATGCTCCAGTGGGGCCCACCTGGCCTGGCATGAGATGATGTTTAGTTGCTCCCAGGAGTAGAGTGGGGGGAAATGCACCTCACACTTTGCCAGACAAGACACAGGACAGGCAGCAGCACCCCTAGAGGGGCTCCCATGGCACCCTACCTTTCTCCTCTGGCCTGCTCCTCCCATGCCCCGACACGCCTCCGCCCGGCCTGCTCCGCCTGTCTTCTGTGGCCCTCTTCCCCGCTGCTCCTCTCATCCTTGCAAAACAGGGTTCTCCGGCACGTTCTTTAACTCCCACAGCTCTGACGGCTGCAGCCCCTCCCCCACGGAATGATCCACAGCCCCCAGACCATCCGCCCTCAGGGTCCCTCACTCCAGTCTAACCTGGACATTCAGAAACGTGCTGCTCCCCTGCTTAACCGCCACCTGTAGGCCACGGCTCCCCCACCGGACCCCATGCTCTCCTGCACCCACCGCGCCACCAATCCCAGGCGCCATCACCCTCTCAGCCCCTCCCCCGGGCCCAGTGCCCATGTCTGTGCACTGTTTCCATTTGCTAACTCTGAGAAACAGACAATGACACAGTTGATATTGTGGAATAACTTCAGGTTTACAGGAAAGCCCTAAAGATAGAACAGGGAGCTCTTGCCCACCCCTCCCCGGTTTCCCATGGTGACCGACACCATTGCCAAGGTGTGTGAGGCAAAACTAAGACACCAGCACTGGCTGTTGATGAATTCATTATAAACAATATCATCTGGAGCTGAGCGGTGAGCGAAGTCAGAGCCCAGCCAGTGAGGATGCGGGCAGAGCCCTGGCCTTCTCCATGCTGGGAACTCAGGCGCCCGGGAGAGCCCAGACCCCACCTCCAATGGGCTGGCACCACAGCCTGTGCCCTGGCAGAGACCTCGTCACCAGGGCCCCAGAGGGGCGTGAAGGGGCCCGGGAAGAGGAAGAAGGGGCTGCGCCTCTCACACCGGCCGTGGCCTCGCCCGCTGAGCCGCCCGGAAGAAATGTTTCCGCCAGGAGCCCAGCAGCAAGAGGCATCAGGCGTGCCCCGCGCTTAGGAACAGTTTCTCTGCGTGTGGAGCTGTCAGCTGCTGACATGATCAGGAGTAACACCAAATGAATAATGTTTCCTCCAAAACCAGCTCCCTTAATTACAACGGAGAGACAGAAGACGCCGAAACGCCAATTTCACGCACTGCGCCTGAGTAATGTCTCCGCTGCCTTTTCCAGATGGCGACCTCGCTGGAGGGACTGATGATGTGGGCATATTTAGGGAAAAACCAATAACGGAGTCTTTAACCTTCAACAACAAAAAGCGTGTTGTACAAAATGTTCCTTGGGATACATTAGAAAATATCAATTACATTGCTCACTGAGGTGTAATCAGCTGTAATAATCAAAATTAATTTTTAAAAATAATTAAACAGACCCCAGGGCAAATAGTTGATGCTCTTATCCTATGACATCACAATGCACATATGTACCTGAGAAGCTGTGCCTTCTGTCAGCTCCGTGTGCGGAGGCATGACGAGTGCGGGCCGCGGTGAGCCCCGCCCAGGACGGGAGCCCCGAGTGGGCCCCGCACTGTCCCTAAGAACCTCCGTGCAGCAGGCACTGTGCCCGGCCCAGGCTGAGCTACTGGCAGAGAATGCTGCTAAGCAAAGATGCAGTTCATTTTTAAAATTAAAACATAATCCACTTTGTTTCAAAAATAATTTGGCTTTTAAAAATCCACAGGTTATAAGCTATAGAAAAGATACACAATCAGGTTTAAGAAGAAACAAACAGGGCTCACATAGGAAGGAAGAAGCGGTGTGGGGGTGCACGCACATATGTGTGTGTATGTGTACATGTGTTTTGCAGAAGTTTACCCCACTACGTGCAGTTATGAGTTGGGCCACGATTTAGCTCCCAAGCTTCTGAGTGCCCGACCAGAGAGGAACGTAAGTCACCCAGCCCTGCTACTCACGAGGCAGAAATCCCAGTTCTTCTGGAACACGGCCGGGGTTGATGTCCCAGGGCTGTCCCTCTCCACTCGTCCAGCCCCTCCACCTTAGGACACCCAGCGCTCGCCTGCCTGGTGCCTTTGCCTGGTGATCCCCTCGGCCTGACCGCTCTTTCCCAGAGAGTAACAGGCTCACGTCCTTTCTTATTTCTCTGCTCCACACCTCCTGCCGGGAAGGGCGGCTGACCACCTCCATCCAAACAGCCCGCACCCTCTCGCCACCCTCTTCCATCCCTGCTCTATTTCCCTCACTGCAATAGCACCCCCACATCCATGAATTTATTCGTCTGTTTACTGCAGATCTTCACCCCCCAGGAAGCAGCCGCCATTAAAGCAGAGAATATGTTCGTTTTTTTCTCTTCTGTAACTTCGGTGCTTACAGCGGACACAGAGTCAGCACTTAATGAATATTTGTTGAGTACGTGAATGAATGAATGAATGAATGAGACCTTAGTTGGTGTAGAAACAGCTTCCACAGCCTGCCTTCACAGAAAGACAGAGCCAGTTTCAAACGTTCCTTTTCCCAGATCTCTCCATGAGTTGAGTTAACAGTGCCAAGCCATTGTGACCCTCCTGGCTCCAAACAGTGTGGCCTATTCAGTTTCTTTCAAATGAGCTGGTCTCTCAACCTACCTCCCCCGGAATCAGAGGCAGCTGAGCGGAGCCAATGGCAGTGACCTCGAGGGAGTCACCCTGGCACTGGCAAGAGGCGGCATCAATAGCCTGCAAGGGTCCCCATAAAATGCATGTCTGTGCCCAGAAGCCCAGCCGTCCCTTCCCTGGCTCCAAGCCAGACAGGCCTGGCCTCCTAGGGACAGTGCTAACTTGGTCAAGGAGCGAAGCGAACCGAAGAGAGGCTGGGTCCCTCCTGACACCGTGCATTGGTCCAGAGCAAATGCTTGGGCACAAGCAGGGATGCTCCAGCCTCCAGGCCCAGTGCAGCGACGCCCGTGTGGGATGGGCTTCCCTTGGTGGAGAAGGCTCTAAGGTAAAGAGGAAGTGTGTAAACTGTCTCCTATTTCCAGAGACTTGCCGTTTTCTGTGCTTCCTCATATTCTGATGTAGACAGCGAATTCCCACTGTGCGTCCAGCAAGCGGCTCTGAAGGCATGACATGGCCTGAGGCCCTGCATGGCGGGCGGGACGGGAGGCCCCTGCACTCTGCCCCCTCCTGGCCGCGCAGCCCTTGACTTACATTCCGTTTCCACATCTGCAAGTGGGGCTCCTGAGAGCTGTGTGCTAGCAGCAGCTGACACAAAACCTAAGTAAGTTATTCACTCAGGCAGCCAGGGAGTCTGCCCACCAACTCGCTGACCAGTGTTTCCACAAGCCACCGAGCTCGGACGCGGCCAGCCTGCTTCTGAACCCAGGGGCCACAGCCCAGTCACACTCATATCCTGGCCTCCCTTCCGTGTCCGGCGCTTCTCCCTATGTCCTGAAGCCTCCCGTCTCGGGAGCTCCGAGCAAAGACACTCCCCTAACCCTAACCGTGCTGCTGGCAAGTGCAGGACGCCCTTCACGCCTCACTCCTCCCCAGACGAGTCACTGACCACAGTGGACACGTGGGGACAGCAGAGCCCAGACTCTGAGCATGTGGGATCTGGAGTCAAGCTCACTTTCCAAAGTTCAATGGGCAGAGAGCTCACACTGTGTCACGTGTCAGTCAAGATCTACCCCCCCTTCCTGGGGGCCCTTTCCCACCGGTTCCCACGGTTGTCTGTCCCGTTGTGGAGGTGAGGAGGGAAGGACTCAGGGACGTTAAGTAAACTGCCCAAGGTCTCCTGACCCTCCCTACGGCCATCTCCAGTCAATGACCACAGTCAGCCTCTGAAGATCAGTGAGCCCAGCATTAGAATATACAATGAGTGGCCAGATTATTATGACCACCCCATCAGTACCTCGCTGGGCCACTTTTTGCCTTCAATACTGCGGCGATTCTTCTTGGCATTGACTCCACGAGATGTTGAAAGGTGACACGAGGAATCTGACACCATGCCTGATGAATAGCACTGTCCAGTTCTGTGAGATTTGATGGTTGTGGAACCAGCTGCCTGATGGCTCTTTTAACTTCGTCCCACAAATGCTCAATTGGATTGAGATCTGGTGATTGTGGGGGCCACCTAAGCAAGGCAAAGTCTCCCTCATGTTCTTGAAACCACTCCTGCACAATACCAGCACCGTTGCATGGTGAAATGTCTTGTTGGAAGAAGCCATCTCCATTGGGATACGCCATCAACATGATAGGATGAACTTGATCAGCAATGATACTTAGGTATGTTATGCCATTCAGACATTTATCTGGCCCTCTAGCAACTTCAGTGGGAAATTATAGCTAATTTGCCTACAAACGTCAGGTGGTCATAATAATCTGGCCACTCAGTGTATGTGTTTCCCAAAAAGAGCCTGCACGCTCTCGCAGAACCTTGCCGCTTCCTCACCAGGAGGTAGTCCTGCCCTTGAACCTGGGCAGAACTCTGTGCCTCTCTCAGCCAAAGGGACCCGGCAGAGTTGATGCTGCATAGCTTCCAAAGTGAGGTCATAGAAGGCTCTCTCTCTATCTATCTATCTCTCCCTTTCTCTCTCTTTCCTTCTCTCCCTCCTTTCCCCTCCCCACGGAAGCTAATCCTGGAAGCCCAGCCACCAGCCAGCATGGAAGCCCGGGACAGCTGGAGAAGCTGTAGGTGGGCAGACCAGCAGCCTCAGCTCAGGTCTCAGCCTAAAGTCAGCAGCTACCACCAGTTGAGCAAAAGGCCCAGGCATCTGGGAGGAGAGAAAACCCGGGAACCTGCTATGCTCCAAATCCCTTTCCACAGTATTCACGATCGCACAAACTCACTGCTGGTACCACACAGCCTTGGAGAAACGAATTAGAAAGCCCTAATGCCTCAGCCCCACCTAGGAGGAGGCTCTAACCTGCATGCCAGGGACAGCGCCAGTATCCTGTCCCCCTCGCTGAGCCCACACACCCAGTGCCCGCTGAGCTGTGGGCCAGCGCTGCCTGTGCACACATGACAAGGAGCAGGGGTCGCAGTTCCGTTTGGTTTTTAATGTCATGAGGAACACCTGCTATTGGTGCTCGAGGAGAGGCGTGTGCACTTGAAATTAAAGCCCAAGACCTGGCTCCCCGGAAGCGGCCTCAGCTGGGGAACCACAAGCGCCCGGGAGAGCACGGAGGAGCATGGAGTTAGATTTGTCTAGTGACAACAGAGAGAGGGGCGTGGCTCCTGGGGTCTGAAGAAAATGCCTTGTGTCTCTAAGGAAAGGGGTGTGGCTCACCTCTGTCTTGCACTCGGGGTCCTTGGCCTGCCGCCCCGGGATCAGCCTCATGGCCGAGGACAAGCTTTCACTCCACGAAGTGACTTTGCTGTGATGTCCGACATTCGAGCGACTGGCCAGAGATTTCTTCTCAGATGCTGGGGACCAGGAAGCAAAGACTGTCAGAGGGGAAACTGAGAGGAGACACACACTATCTACAGCTGCTGGGCGTTCAGATGCCAGCCAGCACTGCAATAGGGGCCAGCCCAGGCTGCAGCTCACATCGCCGGCTTCTGACTACGAAATACGGGACAGGTTTCCGCATCCCGCCCGGCTTAGACCCCTGGCTCCACAGGTCACTGACTGCTGCGCAAGTTAGCTAAAGTTCTTAAGCCTCAGTGCTCTCCTCTGTGAAACGGGAATAAGAGTATCTGATCTCCTTGTGGTGTCGTGGAGAGTAAATAAGATTATGTGTTTAAAACACAGGCCCTGAAACATAGAAAGTTTGCAAAAATATGGTTGTTGGCAAAAAGAGAGCCATTTGTGAGCAGTACAGTCCAGCTCACCATGATTCCCACATTGTGTACATGTGAATAAGAGGGTAAGCGTGTCCTGTTTAAGTGAACTTTTCTCTGAAATAGAGTCTGACATTTTGACTTCAAAGTGTACATGTATGCACACACACACACACTCGCCAGGGCTAGCGGGGGAAGCCAGTGAAATAAGAGGTGCTGTACTGCCAGGAGCCGGGACAGTACACCCGGACATAACCAGCTCTTCACTGGCTGTGACCTCGGGGATGCTGGGAGACGTAAAACACGTATGAGACATAATTTGACAGCAATGGCCTCTTTAAAAACAAAATGAGAACATCGTTCTCACGGTCGCACTGATGAGCATGAGGGTAAAACGTTGCATCGTTGACAGAATGCGAGGGACACTAATATCTTTGGGTGAACACTTCCACTTGGAACTCGCAGGAACCAAAGCTCTGGTGGCTGCACTGTCAGGGCAGGACAAAGCTCTGGTGACTGTCAGGGCAGGACCTAGACCCCCAAGTGCGGCCCCGGGTGAGCGCGGACTTGGCGGCCCTCCCATCTAGATTTCTAGAATCTCTCACTTGCTTGGCACCTCTGGTCTTCCCTTCACCTGCGATGCAAAGCAGCGTTTAACCTTTGTGAGCCAGGATTCACGAGGGTTCCGTATGTGAACCCCACCCCGAAGGATGAGGGCGGCCCAGGGAACTGGGGAAGCCCTGAACCCAGTGACAGAGACCTAGGTAATGCTGCCAGGCCTTGAGCATCGTCTCCTCCCAGAGCGGGGTGACCTCGTCCATCTTCACTTCTCTCTCCCCGGGTTTGACGGAGAGATCGATCTTGAAGGTGTCCTCCAGCTCCTGCCATCTCTGCGCCATGAGCTGCTGCCAGAGAGCGTGCACGGTCCTCTGGATGCTGTGCTGGACTGAGAGAGAGGGCGCGTCAGCGGACGCCTCCGGAGAGGGTGCACCGGCCCTGCTTTCATTCACATCCTGTTGAACATCATCCTGGCTCTGCAATGCTACCGACATCTATGTGAGCTGGCCCTCCCCTGCATCTAACTTCCCACCACCACGCCCTGCCGGCCTACATGTCCAGAGCTAGGAATCGTGATTGATGGGTCCAGGGAACCTCTTTCTCTCACCTCCCAATTCTGTTAGATGCCTAACGCTGTGCCTGTGAGAGCTCCCGGTAACGGAATTGCTTCCCCCAGAAAGCTCCTCCAACCTGCCCTATATTAGCCTCTCAGAGGAATGGACACCCAAACTCAGACTGTGCCCTGGCGCCAGGACCCAAGACAGTCCTCTCCTGCACTGGCTCAGGGTCCCCACCAGCCACCCATCTCAGCGCCTGCATTTGCCCAGATATGTACAAATCTACCACGCCGCCCTGCCTGCTCTGCCCCACCACTGTCACCCCATGGCGGTGCCTAAAGCCCCTCTGACCTTGGACCCCTGGGTCCCCCCTCTGTACCAGCCTCTACTGTCTGCTTTTTCAGCCTCAGGGGATGGACATTGCTCAGTCCACTCTGCCAGCTAAGTCCCTAAGTGCTAATGTTCATGCTGTCACTAACACTGTGAGAGTAAAATTTAAATTCACACGATTTTTGAGCACTGGCGTTGGGTACCGATCTAACCAGAACACAGGCTCCCGTGCCTACCTCTAGTATCACAAACTATCCCCTGTAAGTGGCAGCAAGCCAGCGTGGTGGGAGGGGGTCTGCTGAGGCCTCCTGGCCGGAGGAGCACTCTCTCAAGCACACGGATCCAAAGGCTAGTTATTCTTTTACAAACTGCCAATCCCTTTAACTTGACATGATACTAGCAAGTCCAAACATACCCTCCATTAAGCCAAATATTTCATGAAGGAAATGAGTTTATTTCCTCCATCCCCATTTTTCTAGGGAAGAAGGTCAAAGAGACAGCTACGTAACAGCTTGAACTGGGATGGCATGCCAGTCGCTCTATCTAGTTGCCCAAAGGAAAACTCAAGAGACCCACCGAGATGGGAAATCAACTTACTGTGAGGTCCTCTGGTTCTTAGTCGAACCAAGTCCCTTAGAGCTCTCTCTTCTTCCATCCATCCCTCCACCCATGCCATTCCATTTTTAATATGCAAAAATCACTCCAATTTTATTCCCCATCAGGTTATCCTGCTTTAATACTACATCATTCTGGGATTTTTCAGGGATTTTTCTGGCCTTTGAATGTCTCCTTCGTACATGTTTCCTCATCTTGGGAAAGATACACTGAAGAATGCAACCCTAGCAGTTATCACTATCCATCTACTTCCCCCCAAATAAACAGCAAATAAAATGTACCATCAGTCAAACTTGGGGAGTCATCCACTCTCTTCTCTCTCGTGTCTTCATTTGGAGAAAGAAACACTTGATGATAAGGAGTCATTCTAGGCTTGGGTTCCAATCCAAATCCTTCAGGATAACTAGCAGACAAGAGATTTTCCCGATGAAATTCAGTTCTTTGGGATTGCACTATTGTTCTTTATTACAAACTAAAGGCCCGGTGCACGAAAATTCATGCACCCGGGAGGGTCCCCCAGCCCGGACTTCACCCTCTCACAGTCCGGGATCCCTCAGGGGAAGTTCAAGCAAAGAGCGTATGACAACGTCCAAGACAACTATCATACAATAGCATCCTGGCAAAGGGGAAACACACCAGCCTTTTATTCCTGTCTGATTAAAGCCACTCTGTGCTCCCAGCAGACCCCCCTGAACCCTCTCCTGGTTTCCCCATCGTTGGACTCCGTCATTTCTTTTTGCAGCACTGAACTCTGCCTTTGAGTGGCCCTGACCTCATCCTGCTTGGCATGGGGCTGGGCCAGCGCCAGGGGCCTGTGGCCGGCGCAGTATGACAGGCCCACACTCGAAGGGCCCGTGCTTGGACTCCTCTGTTACCACAGTCATTTCTGAAGAAGGGGCACTCATTTGCACTCTGCCAGGCCCACACGTCCTGGAGTCGGTCCTAAGTGGGGCGTGGTGATTTACATACTAGGCTCCCCGTGAGCTGTGTGCTCCAGGGCCCCTGGTCATGTGAATATCTATGTGTCCTCTCGTCTGGGTCCCTCAGCCCACCAAGCAGAACATACACTCGGTACATGTTTTCGGATTGAACCAAAAATGACAAATAAAAAAAATGAAAAAATACAGCATATGACAATGTCCACTCTTGAAATTTCTAGAATGAAGTCCCTTTGGATCTTGGAGTCCCTTTCTAAACAGAGGATGTTCAGAGGGCGGGACTTCAAGCACACATGCAGCCGGCACCTCGTTCTATCACCTACACCTTCAGTATAGACAGGAGCCAGTTCTCAAATACAGGAAGCAAGGCCTCCCTATTTAACCCACACACTGACAGTGGATGCTTTTATTGCAAACAAACTAAAAGGCAGGTGCCTCCTCTGGTCCAGGGCGCTGGGAGCATTTTCCAGTGCTTCCCAGAGAGTAACTGTTTTGTAATGTTCAGTAGTCAACTCGGCAGGATTTGGGGATCCTTTTCTCCAGTAATTTGTACGTAACTTGTACTGGGACAAATACAATCAAGGACAAGAGCAAAATAGAATATCCCACAGTCCTCTCTGGCTCTGCACTCAGCACGGCTCTCCACTGATGAGGTAACAGTTGCAGGCAGCATGGCACCAGGCACTGGTGATGCCCGGATACACACACTCCACACACAGAGAGCAAGTGCACGTGCACAGAGAAATCCAACACATTCCCAAATGTGGGGCTTCAAGGAAAGGATTAAGTGAGATAAAGTTTTTGTTATTGGTATTTCTTACACAAGTGTAGTTATGGTTGTTATTTTATATCATGAATTGTCTATATATTTTAGTCTATAAGCAAAATTATTCCTGGCTTATATAATACAATTTCTTTTATGTTTTTCCATTCTATGGTTTCTCAAATGTTAATGTTCCTGAAATCTGCCTGCATCATAAAATCAAAGTGCATATTTAATGTTGGGGTTTCCTGCCCCCAAAATAAATCAATGAAGAATCTTACAACTAAGAATTGTGGAGATAGTGTAAATTATTATTTTACGATGATTCTAGACACTCAGTCATATGGACAGGTTTGAGGAAGACCTATCATATTATAAACATTGCACATAACTCAGACAACCAGATCGACAAAAGGGTTCTGTCATTCTATTGACCTCAGCAGGGCCCCTCTGCAGGTTCCTTTCTCCCTGACCGCAGTGGGCACGTGAGCGGCTCCTGGAGTCTTACCTCCCCTCGCTGAGCTGGAGCAGACAGTGCATGAGGCACAGCAGGAAGCTGGCGTTGGAGTTGTAGGTGGCGAAGATGATGTCCCAGTGCTCCTGCAGGAAGTGCAGGACGCGGAGCAGGCCCAGGCCCTCGGAGAGGGACTGCTGGGGCTGGGAGAGGCAGTACAGGATGACTTTATTCAGGCTGCTGTATAAAGTGCTGATGGTGCTGTCCCTTTGTGAGGAGGCATTCTCAATGACCTGGTCATGAAATAAACACACACAGACCTGCTTGTGCGCACTGTACGGTTTTAGGAACAGACCCCGTTAACTGTGAAAATGATACAAGCTCATTCTTTTCTGTATTTCAAAATTTGGCAGGATCTAAAAGTCAAATGGGACAACGGTCTCTACCTTTGAGCTTCTATTTAAGTGAGTGATCAATAAAAGGCAATTCAAATCATTGGATTTACCAAAATTTGGTGTAAAAATGTTAAATATACCACAGTCATATTATGGAAAATAGCCAGGGGACCAGAGAATTCTGAAATATAGGTAAGAAGGTTGGCCCTCGGTGTATAAGAACATACTATTAATAGTGCCTAATTAAAACATGTCACTAACTGTCCAGCATGTTTAGTAGTATAGTATTGCAGGCACCGTGCTAAGCATTTCTGCACTGGGTTCCACACATCGCCTCGTTTAAGCATCCTAACAGAACGATGAAGTAGGCACTAAGATTATCCCACTTTAGAGATAATGAGGCTCAGGGTCAAAGAGGCTAACTGGTCAGCAAGGATCAAACTCACACCAGGTACTTGACCCTCTCTGAGCCACCGTACATCTGAAGGAGCACCTTAACACTAATTGGTCCATCCATTTACTTGGCTTCATCAAAAAGCCAAGTACCATCAGAGGGGCGCTGGGGCTGCCAACTGCACTCTCCCCAGGAGGCACAAGGGGAAGGAGGGGGCCCACATGGGACACTTGGGTGGGAAGGTAGGGGCTCCTGGTTTGCAGCCTTAACACTAATTGGTCCATCCATTTACTTGGCTTCATCAAAAAGAATTCATAAAACAAAAAATGTGTGCAAAACCTCCAGTCTATTAGAAGGTCATTCATTAGCTATAGATTGCTCTCTTAGAATTTTATGGGTACTGTGATTATTTATACTAATGAAGTTAGTTTTATGTAAATATGCTGTAATTTGAGATTCATATTTTTATCATTGTCTTCTGCTTCTCAGATCCGTCACATCTTTCAAACGGAGGTTAAGAGTTATGAGCGCCACCAGCAGGAGAGAAGGATGGCAAATGTGGGCAGCACTGAGAGTCCTCGGGCCAGACACCCTGAAGGCACATCAGCCCCAGCCGCACCCACTCTGAGGCATTAGCTCTGAGTGTTCGCTTGGACCACTGGCAGCTGCTGTGGGCTGATCGTTGGTGGCCCCTCCCAAACTTCATATGTTGAAACTCTAATCCCCAGTGGGTGGTATGAGAGATGGGGTCTTGGGGGAGTGACTAGGTCAGGAAGCTACAGCCCTCGTGGTGGGATTCCTGTAAGGACAGGAGGAGACCAGCGAGAGATTTCTTCCTCTCTGTCCATCATGTAAGGACAATATGAAGATGGCCAACTGCAAACCAGGAATGGGGCCCTGAGCAGACAGGAGACCTGCTGCCCCTTGAGCCTGCGCTCTCAGCCTCGGGAACATGAGGCGTCACTGCTGGCTGCTGAGTCACCCAGTCTGTGACTTTGTTAAAGCAACTGAACGAAGGCTCTAATTTTATTTCCCAAGGATCTAATTTTAACCTTCTCAGAGCTGGCAGGGCTACTGCTCCCTTTGGAGTTCTTCTTGCAAAGAGCTCTGAAGACATCACTTTCAGCCTGGCCAGGCACTGCGTCTCAGCCTGGCTGTCACCCAGGAGCCGTCCTGGGGTCTACAGGCAGCTCCCAGACAGAGGGGCGCTGGGGCTGCCAACTGCACTCTCCCCAGGAGGCAGGAGGAGAAGGAGGGGGCCCTCCTGGGTTCCTCGGCAGAGGACACACCAAGGGCAGGAGGTGCTGACAAGAGAAAGTGCTTCCTCACCACCGCAGGCATCCCACCGGCTGGGACCACCATGGACCGCGGTGAGCTCCTCGAGCAGGGCCCTCGAGGAGAGAGCGAATGGCCACTTATGGAAAGGTTTCCAGGATGAAAGGAAAGGAACCCAAAAAGAGTTCAGCTCTAGAATTTTGAGATCGTGTGAGTCTACGTGTAAAGAAGCTGTGCACATGTACACACACTTACACCTAAGGGTGGACCTACTGCACGCATTTGCATATAGGGGTGTGTTTGTGGATCTATCTGAGAGAGAGTACACATGCAAGAAAAACAGGGCTCGGTACAAACAGACTCTTGTCTTGATTTCAGGAAGGCCCAAGCATGACGCTAAAGCAGAAAATGAAATTTGACTTTTGAAGATAAAGACCTTTCTGCCCCTTTCTTTGTTGATGAAGAATAACAACAATTAAGATGAAACTAACAATCATAATAGAGTCTTGAGGGGGACAGAGCTCAGGTGCCAGCATAGGGGACCGTGGCTCCTGACCACTGAGACGGACCTCCGGTGGCCTGAGGGACCCGCAGGACCCCCACAGCCACCAGGTACGGCCGGGGCTGTGAAGGTCCTGCTCCTTCCTCCCACCCATCTCAGGCCGTTTCTAGGGAGGACCGCAGGTCAGTCGGACCACCTGCACAGCAGCAGCACGTCAGACAGACACCGGTCGGCAGTTTCCACACCACCATGGCCAGCGGGTTCTTACCACCATGATGTGTTCTGTGAGGATGTGCCTGGGATCTGCTGAGAACATTCCACTGTACAGCTTCTCTACCAGCTTCTGGGTGAAGTGGGTGATGATCGTGAGTGAAGGAGCAGCAGCAGCTTCTGAGTTTGGCTGAGGCTCCTTATCGCCTAAGGTCAAGGTCAGGTGAGGAGACAGACGGAGCCTGAGACATCCTCAGGGTCTGAGTGGCCTTCTTTCCACAACATCTCTAATCCCTCTTGGTCACCACCTACATCTCACTCACTCTTCATACCCATTGTAGCCCTCTGTGTACCCCGGGTGCTGAACATGGGGCTTACCCACAGGTGTCCAATGAAGACCCACCTATTCAAATAAATTGGCCTTGAACAATGTAGTCAGTGATAGAGCCCAGTGGAGAGGGAGCAAGTGTGGGGCACTGCCTCTTCCAGTGGCCATTTGGAATGAGGGTGGGGGCACACGGCGGCATAAGGCAAATAGGAAGACTGTGTGGTGACCTGAGGCCCTGCTGTGTCAGGCAGAGGAGGAGGCTGTAATGTGGGTCATCTGTCCATGCTCACCAACACGCCAGGCCTTGTTCTCAGATGTGAATGCTCTAATCTCAGCTAGTCCTAATAACAACCCTCCGAGTTAGCCTCATTGCTGTCCTCACCCACAGGCTCGGGCACCTGTCCGCAGTCACACCACAGCCAGTGACAGCCAAGAGCAGAGCTGGGTTCCCAAGCTCACACCTTCCACCCCTATCTGCCACACTGCAGATACCCCAGGAGAAAGGCCAGTAGCCAGAGTGTCCATGCTGTGAGGCGAGGAGGAGTCCAGAGTGTCCATGCTGTGAGGCGAGGAGATGAGTTGTGTCACTGAGGAATTCATGGCTCAGAGACCACAGAAAGGACTATGTTTAAACTCATCAGGAAGGTGTGGCTGCCCTGGAACTAAGGCTTATGAATGAAGCACCAACCTGAACCTCTTAGAGGCAATGCAGCATCTTTACCCGGGTTCATTTGTTTAAGAAACATTTGCTGTGCCCAGGCATAGGTGCAAAGATGCCGAGCAGAAGGATGCTGAACTGCAGTTGACATCTCAGCTTCCCTTATGGGAAGAGGACACAATTCTACTGAAGGTGGAGGAGAAGTGGTTTTAGCTCAGAGGGCAGAAGGCCTTTCTGCCTCCGAGTGGCCCACCGGTGGTGCAGATGTCATGGAAAGAAGTGAGCATGCGCTCCCGGGGTCCCCAGGCAGGACCAGTGAGCTCTTACTGCAGCTTTGCGGAGAGCATCTTCCGCGCTCCTAGGAGTCCTGCAGCACAAGGACCCAGGCCTCCTCTAGGAGACGGCTCTCCTGCTCAGCTGTCAGCAGCTTGTGTCATAGCAGTGAGGAGCAAGTCACCCACTCACCTCTGAGCATCGACACGTCACCTCCTCTCATCATGTGAAATATTTCCATGGTGGAGAGCAGGACCTCAGACTGGAAGTCTCGCTTCTGTTGGCTGGTGGCATTGTCTGGAGAAGCCTGGAATCACACCCAGAACTCAGACAGTAGCCACCCGGCCATCATACCCACTCAGTGTCTACCGAGTCCCCTTGCCTGGCCGGAATGCTAATACCACAGCTGCTGGGAGTGTGGGCTGCCAACAGCTCACACCTGCCCCTTCTCCAAGGCACTGCCTTCTGCTGACCAAGTTGGCTCACCCAGGAGGCGATGCCCACCTCCTGAGGTAAGAAGGCAAGTCAGGGTGGCCCACCAACAATGACCGCCTGGCAGGTGCCTCAAGGTGGGGCCACCACTGGGATGCAGATAGCACACCAGTGCTCCCCTTGGGGCCAGGCTGTGGCTGAGACCATTTCCTGGCTAGCTTCTCCCTCATCCTCCTGGCATCCTTTCTCTGCCCCCCTGTGAGAACAGCCCTGAGAAATCACTTCTATTCAATCCCTGCACCAGGCTCTCCTGCTAGGAACCTGCAAGACCTGCCCTCGGTCATCTATTCACTCACTGCTCCCTGCTCTGCCAGGGGCTGCAGGTCCTGGAGCCCGCCACAGCGCTTTTCCCAGGAGCTGTTTGACTATGAGCCAGCTCTCATAAGAGATCAGCCCTCAGGTCTCCCTGCACACCCCCCTCGCGGTGCTGGGCCTCCCACAGTGCCGTCCGCTGTGCACTCACCTCCAGCAGCACCTCCAGCGGCAGCCACTGCTTGGGGCTGGAAGCTGCAAGCAGGAGATCCCTCAAGAGGAGCTGCATGAACACCCTCAGCTGTTTCCGTGTGGGGTGGGACTTGGCAGGAGCCTGTAGACCCTCCACGATGCCCTCACCTTCAGCCTCGGCCCCAGGGCTGCTGGCATTCTGGGCGAACTCAGTGGTGACCCCCTCAAAGACAAGAGAACCCCAGAGTGAGTGGCTCGCACTGCCTCAACGTGCTTTCCTATCTACTGCTGAGGGGTGCCTGGGTGACATTCTGATCAAACACATTAACATGCAAGGAAATTGAGGATCTGCAGAAGTAGGTGGCTTGCCCAGAGTTCATGGCTCATAAGGGTGCCTGCTCTGTCCCTGAACCCAAGGGAGGTGGAGTCCTGGAGAGAAGCGGAGCGTGGAGCTCGCGTGGCCTGAGGGCTTAGCAGAGAAGCCCAGCCTGTCCTGGGCAAGTCCCTCCTCCTCAGAGCCGCAGTTCTCAGCAGCAAATGGAGATACGAAAGGGACGCCACAGAGACGGGTGAGCTCCAATGAGAGAGCCATGCAGGCCACAGTGTCTGCCCTGCACATGTCATCAGCTGGGCCCACCTCCTGGGGCCCATGTCCTGTCAGCCAGGCTGTGGTGATGGTGACAGGAGGACCCTCAGGGGAAACAGGTGCTAAGCTTCAGCAAGTCCTGGCCTCCAAGTCCCTGAGGCACCGGCCTTCACATGCTCATTTTTTACTTATAAAAATACAGGGAGATTAATGAAGCAGGCACCATGAGCCCAGCCACGTCAGAAAAACAGAGATGCTGGGAGGCAGATGACATGCCCAAGGACACGCAGCCAGGGACTTCCAGTTCCTGCCAGTGACATTCCAAGAGCATTCACCTGCTGGCACCTCCCTTTGCACATTCACAAAATTAATGTGGCCGTTCTTAATTAAGCCATAAAATGGATTTAATGGCACCTAGGGAGGTGGTGGCCACATTAATTAGCTCTACGCGGCCTCAAAAGGGAAAGACGCCATATAAATTTACAGCAGGCCGCAGGCTCTGGCCACCAGCTTCCTGCATGAAGTGGATCTGTCACATTTTCTGTGCAACAAAGGCCTTCTGGAGCAGACTTGAACTGGGACACGCAAAGGAGGTGTGGAGACACGTGCTGGAAGTGGAGCCAGGGGCCCACGTCAGAGCCTGGCTCCTCTGATCTCGGCCGGGGAGGTGACTTTGGGCCAGACCCGCCCCCAGGCAGAGACCCTGAACAGGGAGGAAGAGCCAGCCAGCTGGAACCCCGACTCAGCAAAGGGTGAGCTCGCCCACTGTGGTGGGGAGAGGAGGGGACCTAGGCTAAACATGTCAGGACTTCAGGGTTCTGGCCACCTCCAGGGGACCTGCTTGGGGGGTGGTGAGGGTCAGCCTGCAGGGCTGTCCTTCCTCCCTGCCCAGCCTCGGAGGCTGGGGTCCGATCCCCACCCCTCCAGTGCATCTTTTTCCCTACTCTTACTTGTCTGCTGTATCACTTTAGTTGATATTAACCCAACAAACCATTTTATCTTTTTGCAAATCTAGTCTTTATATTTAGTCTTTTATTAAAACAAATTACTCCTGAATTTTATTTGGCCATTTGATTTGATTTTAAACTGATGGCGATAGAAAGGGTATGGGCTTTATGGTGAGAGTGTTGGGGGTAGGGAAGGGGCTATGGCAAGAGATGGGTGAGGTTTAAATCTTGGCTCATCACGTAGTAATCATGAAACCGTGATGTTTTCCACTCTCAACGTTTTGCAGGCTAGGCTAGGTCCTAAGCCCCCCACTGAGCCCACAGGACCTTGCCAGCGCCGTGTCCCCGCTGTGACTCTCCCCCTCCCTGCCCTGCCCCCGACTAACACACACCACCGAGCAGGCTGCCAACAGGGTGAAAAGCGGGGTGGGAAGCACCGGGCCCAGGGCTGTTGTGGGTGTCCAGTGGGTGGAGGCTGTCAGGGTGCACACACTCCGCTCTCTCACCTGGTCCTTCAGCAAACACTCGTGGAGCAAACACTGCCTGTCTGCACTCGCCCTCCTTACCCTCCGGGCCCTGCCGCCGCTCCTTTCGCTGCAGTGACAGCCTTGCAGAGGGTGTCACTAGCTCCCGTTCCCTGTCCATCTCAGCTTCCTACACCGTCAAGGAGGGTGACCGGCAGGCCTCTGCCCTTCACGCCCATCATCACCCGCTCCTCTCGGCTCCCAGACTCTCACTGCATCCCTGGGCCTGGCTCTGCCTCAAACTCTCTCACATCTCTTCCCAGAGCATCTTCTACCCCCACACTCACACCTCGTCCTCAAGACCCAGCCGGTCCCTCTGCCCCCAGCCGCCCTCTGACTTCAAGGAGTCCCGAGTCACGGTCTGCAGACTGGAGGAGGGTTCTGAGGACAAAAAGCAGAGGAGCACCGGCCTCCAGTCCGCCCGCACCCACCCACTGGGTCTGGCCCACACGCACCCACTGGGGACGGAGTCTGTTGTTTCGCATTATCAGTGGGAGGGAATTCCATATAGAATTGACGTGATCTGCCATCAAATGACTGAGGTTCCTAACAACTCGAAAAAATGACTGAATCTGAGTTTAAATGACCTCAAGCTGCATTCCAGCTGAGAAAGGAAAAGTTGCTGACTCACTGTTCCACCACATCGCCTTAAATGCCTCTTATTTGGGGGCGGCAGCAATCTTGCCCTTTGCTCTTGAGGGATGACACCCTTTGCCCCTGATTTCACTGGGGCAGAGGAGCGGCGTGTCCTACCTTGTTTGTTCCCAGTGGGAAGGTGACGACGGCAAAGGTCTGGAGGAACTCCGGGGCCCGCCAGGCAGGGTCCTGAGGGTAGGCACTGTGCACCTGGCCCAGGAACTGCAGCACGCTGGCCGGGAACTGGTGCTCCCCGGCGCCGTCTCCAAGGCCTGTCGGGGGCTGAGAGGCACTGGGTGAGGCGTGTGTGGGAGCCCGAGGGTTGGGAGTCTAGGAAGGAGACCTGCTCTCCGAGACTCTCAGACACCTCACTGCCAGGCCCCTAGACGACTGACACGGGCCCTGGCACCACCCGGGGAAGGGATTCACATGCACAGGATTGGTCTGCGGCTTCACACTCTCTTTTCACCTCTCACCACCCTCTGAGGCAGGCCCGCATTTACCCCTACTTCCCGGATGGGAAGACAGGCAGAGCGGTCAGAGCTTGCCAAGGTCCCGGTGGGTAAGGAGCCGAGCCAGGCGCTGTGACCCTGCCTCTCTTTCCCGTATGTCCAATGGCCTCTAATGACTCGGCGTGGCCTCTGTGCTCGGGGAACTTGCCAATCAGGGTCGGCCTCAGCCTTTCAGAGCCCAGCTGTCTGCTCCCAGCGCTAGACCCTGCCTTGGCTTATGTGCTCCCAGGACTGGCAGAACTTGAGTAGCCCCCTCCCCACCAGCCAGGGATCTGGAATGGATCATCTACTGAGCCAACATCCAGTCCCCAGAGGGACCTGGGGACCTCCACACCACCACCACCATAACCTAGCCTCGGTCACACGGCTGAGTCTCCATCCTGGCTGCACACGAGTGTCCCCGGAGCTCAGCTCCCTAAACTGGCTGTGCCAAGTCACTCTGTCTGGAGATTGGCTCCAGCCCCAGACTGTCCAGCTGCTGCCTCAGGGCCTGCCCTAGCGTGATGGACAGCCTGCAACTTGAAAACTGACCCACCCTGCAGAGCCAAGCCAACAACCAGATGGAGGGTGCTCAGCCTGCTCCTGTGATTGCGCTAAGTGGAGGTCGGGTCCTCCCCTGGCCAGTTGCTCAGCCCCGCCCCTCCCATCCATGGCTGCCTCATTTCCCAGGAGCTGCTTCTAGACCTGGCCTGTGTGCATGCGCCAGACATCCTGTTTAACAAGTAGATACCGAGTGCCTGGAACTGAGCCTCATACTAGAACACTCAAGCCTACTTATAGAAAGAAAGGCAATGGGCATGGGGCAGCTAGAAACCTGATTTTAAACTGGATCCTGCAAGGGTTTGGTATGGGCTGAGCAGGCAGCAGAGAGAAACTGCTCCTGGGGCCCCCACACCCGGCTTTTCCCCAGGTCCTAAGAGCGAAATATTGATTTCCAGAGGAATACCAGCGATCAGGTTCAGAGAGTGGTTTCTGGAGTTCAATGCCTGGTTCGAATCCTGCCTCTGCCTCTTACTGACAGTGTAGCTTTGGCCCAGTCCCTTTCCCCTACACCTCCAGTCCCAACTCTGTAAAGCAAGGATTGTAACATGAGCTATTTCATTTGGTTGTTGTGAGGATTGGATGAGACATTTGGTGCCTCGGGGTTACTTCCCAGTGACTAGCACAGGGTGAGCAGAAGCAGCTGGGAGAGGACTTGAACTTTCAGAAGAGAAACTTGGATTTTGTGTGTTGGACAACCAGGACCCCTGAAGGTTCTTAGGCAATGCGGTGACCTGGAATGTAGGGCTAGCGCTGGACACACTGTCACATGCCCCTGCTCCACGACCCTGCCTGCGTGAGCTAACCTCACCGCTGTTTCTACATTAGACAATGGAGATAACGCTGTTTCAAAGGATTGTTGCACGCGGTGACTGCCGACCATCTGAGAGGCCAGCAATGCAATACATTGGAAGAGACGTGGAGCAACTGGAACCTTCCAGCTAGAGTAGCAGCTGGTGAGAGTGCCGTTGGCACGTCACGTTGGAGAACTATTTGGTGCTATCTGCTAGAGCAAGTCATGTGCACAACTGACGGACCACAATGTCACTCCTGGGCATATTTCTAACAGAAAAAATACGTATGTCTGCCCAAAGACATGTACAAAGCAGCTTTATTCCTATTTCCAAATGGAAGAAAAAAAAACACTCACAAGAATAGATAAATAAATTGTGATCAATTATCACAATAAAATACTACTCAATAATAAACAAGGATGAATTACTGACACATACAACATCACAAGTGAGTCCCACAAACATAAGGATGAGTGAAAGAAGCCAGATGCAAAGAAAGCATACTCTCCAATTCCATTTCTATCACATTCAACAAGAGGCAGACTACCCTGTGGTGGGTTAGTTACCAATGGGCAGGGGAATGATGTCAAACCAAGTGAAGTTCCGAGCAAACAATAATATAAAAAAGATAAGAGAGAGAAAATAAACTTTGAGAAAGATATGCTAGAGTTAGTCTCTACAATTAAGTTTCTGGTCTTTTTCTATTATCCTTCGGTTTTTGCCTTTTATATGTTGGTGCTTGTCTACTGTACTTGGCACATGAGGGTCTAATGACAGACATCTTCATTGAACCCAACGGCCGTGAGTGGCTTTGCTTCTGTCACGTGTTTAGATCTCAGAAGGTTGGGTCTTGTTCACTGACCAATCTGCAAGTCACTCCTGTAACACACCAGTGAACCATTTTATGTTTGATATTATAATGTTAATCTTTGGTCTTATTTTTTTACTTCTCTCAGCATGCCATGTATTTTCTTTATTTTAAATGCTTTCATGTTAATTCTTTTGTTTTGCTTTTTTAAAAAATGAAACTAATTGGTTAGAAAGGTAACAGATTCCTGATGCTGCAAACAGAAAATACATCTTTCCAGGCACCCAAGGTTAATCGTGACATTAGGCCTGTGGTGGAACTCTGAATAGCTCCCAAAGACGGGAAGCGTGCAGATCACATGCTCTGACTAGGACCCAACAAACCGAGATGGGCAACCACAACGAAACAGACAGCTCAACCACGTGGGCACCGAAAAAGATGAATTGAGGCCTTTCAAACTGCAGCACAGAAACTCCAGAAAACACCCAGAAAATGAAGATGCCAAACATCAAACCCTTCGAACTAGCCAGAAAAAAACCCGGAGGATGATCGGCTCTTTAATAAGCCCACAGGCCCTCGGTTTTTCCAGTAATGGGAGGAGTGGGCAGAGGACAGTGTGAACTCATCAGTTAAGAGTAAGAAGGAGAAAGTAACCACAAAAATTAAATGAATTAAAAGAGATGATTTGTGCAAATTAAATAATTGGGAAGATTTTTTAAAATTATAAATTACCTAAATTAGGTCAAGGAGACATTTAAAAGCCTAAAAAAGTCAAAAACAAACAAAAAAAAATCAGGCCCAAGAAGTTTTATATAAACAATTTAAATAATATAAAAACTATGAATTTAATATATTCCTAAATGTAAACAAGGAGTTTTTAAAATAAAGCTAGTATAATTTTGATATCAAAAGCTGACAGTGGCCTTCATGTCTTAAATAACCTCTCCTCCCACCTCGGTGGCCCTGGGTGGCCTGAGGGCTCTCCAGGCATCGCAACCCCCCCCCCCCTACACACACACACACACACACACACACACACACACACACACACACATAGGTGGCTGCAGGCCAGGAGGCCGGGCAGACAGAGGTGAGCTCCTTGAGGGGAGCGGCCCATCTCCCCGCCACAGGGCCCCACAGCTCCTGACGGAAAATGTTACCCAGAAACGCTCGCTTTGATGAACGCATGCATCCCCCAGTGAAGAAAGTCAAACGACTACACAAGTGGGAAATAAAAGGCTTTTGGCGAGAGTGGCTGCACTGCACTGAAAACATTTCGGCTGGTTCCCATTGTGCACCTGAGTTATCCCAGAGCCGCCTTGCCCCTTCTATCAAGGATTCTGCATAACACTTCTAATGGCTGCCATCACTTGGACACTGCTGGGATAACTCCATAAGTGTTATCCCTCCAACCTTGTCTGCCCCCCTCAACCCCCCCCCCATCACGGCATGTGTGGAAGGGGCTCACCCGGCTCATGGTGGCCTTCAGCATCCTCAGGAGCAGCAGGGCCCCCTCCGTGCACAGCCCGGCCCGGAGGACTTCCTCTGCGCGGTGCGCCCGCAGGAGCCCCTGCAGCGTGGCGTCCAGGCTGTCCTGAAAGAGGAGGAGGGCTGCAGAGACACCCGCCAGTGCACGGAGTGTCCCATGGGCCCCGTTCAGAAAGACAGGACAGCAAACCCCTCTGCGGCGGCCGCTGGGGGAATTTCAGCCGCTCGGTGCCTGAGGGAAACACGCACGTCCAAGAAGGTACTGAAGACCCCGTTAGCCACTTGTGCTGAGTTTAGCTCTTTGGTCTGACACCACAAATACTGTCCAGTCAAGGTCACTGGTTCTTTGCAATGAGACTAGAGAAGGCGCGTGAGGGCTCCAGTTCAGGGGAAGGTCAGGATCCTTGCAGGCAGGCCTGACTCTGCCTCTTTAATGGGCTTGCAGAAGCCGTTCCAGCCCTTGCACCTTCGTTTCCCTCTCCGTGAAATAAAAATTGCACTGTCAGCCCCACAGGGTGGTCATAAACACCAGGTGAGGCACATATCTCCCAAGGCTCCTGACGCCCAGCAGCAGTTGTTCCCTGGACACATCCTTGGAGCGATGACAAGGCAGGGTTTTGTGAACTTAGCACAGCGTGCAGACCCTGCTGTGGAGGTGGGCTTTGTGCCACTATTATTATATATCAAGATTTAGATCAGCCTTCTGTTTGCAAAGCTATGACCGCTCGCCATTTCAATTCAGGGCAGTTCAACTCAACTCGGTTAAGACCAAGAGACAATTTCTGATGCTGCTATTTGCCAGGGACCCAAGAAGGCGAGTAAAGGCGGGTCTGTTGTCCAGGCACTCAGCACCTAAAGAGAGAGGCGGACGTGTAAATGTGTCCGTGCCACATATGGCAGAGGATGCTGAGGCACTGGCAGGACGGCTCCCCCTGGAGGGGGTGAGGCAGGTGACCTGGGAGGGCGAGCTCATTAAAGGCACAGGCTGGGCAAGCACAAGGCAGCTGCCTTGCTGGGAGGTGACTCAGGAGGATGCCAGCATGAGGGCGGCAGGGAGGGAGCTGGGCAGCTGTGGGGCAGGAGACTCGGCACATGGAAGGTTTGTATTCGAATACCGGGGAGTACCAGGGGCACCCCTAAGGTGAAGGCATGACAGGCTCTGATCTGTGGCGGCAGCAATTGGCCTCCCCCTCCCCCGCCTTCAGCATGGGTTTCTCTAGCTGTGCCCAAAGGAGAACAATTCACCAGTGGACTGATGAGAACGGAGAGCTGCTAGGAGGAGGATGGGGTAGAGGTGGAGGAGGTCAAGGGTATCTGAAGAGCCAGCCAAGGGGTGTGGCAGCCGGGGAGAGAATGGGTCAGGACAGTGGAAGCAGGAAGATTTGGAGCGAGCTAATGGAGAGTCTGAGGGAACTGCCTTAGTCATGTGGCAGCAGAAAACCCAGTGTGTCACTCCATCCCTGGGGGCCCCAAGGACCTACTTTGGGTCCACCCGTCAGCTCTGTGAGTGGCGTCTGGAGGAAGAAGGCGGACACGATGAGGTAGACTTCCGGAATGTGAACGTGGTGGGCCAGAAAGTCATTCAAGACCCGGAATCCAGGAAGCAGGCAGGGGCCCTGGTCGGGCGCAGGAGGGTGGCTCTTCAGGTTATCTAAGGATCGGAAGGGGCACACAATGCCACTGAGAACAATGCAATTGCTTCTAGCCACGGTGGGGACTGGCACAGGAGGGAATCCCCTGCCACCCACTCCCCCCAGAAATGCCGGTTCGGAATACACGCCATCACACAGGGGCACAGACAATGCTCCACAGGATCCTTTCCCTGTTCCTGACATGCGCACCCATCAGGATGTCCGCGCCCTCTGCACAGTGTTCCACCCAGGATCCCGCAGGCAGGCCGTCCTTAAAGCGCTCGCGCAGGGCGGGGCTTGACAGAAAGTGCAGCAGCAGCTTCAGGCCCAGCACAGTGGTGCTGGGGTGCAGGTGGCCCTGCAGGAGCAGCAGAAACCAGCCGGGCCCCAGGCTCAGGAACACCTCCTCCATTGTCCTAGGAGACCAACAAATGCAAGCGTCACATCCAGAGACGATGAACAACATCCAGCCTCACTAGTCACCAAGGAAGGCAAATTAGGATTAGCATCTCAATACCACGTAGCAAGACACAGATCGCATTTTCAAGGAACAGTAAAAGAAACGCTGGCAGAGTTGCTGCAAAGTGGTTGAATTTGTCTATGAATGGCTGACGTGTAAATTGGTCAAAGGTTTTCAAAGCAATTGGCAACTATGTATCAATAGATGTGAAGCCTGCAGGCCCAGGGGAGCTGTACTCCACTGATATTCACACTCATGCAGTGTCTGATGGCCATCCATGTTATTACAGCAATATCTCTATATATAAAAGGCTAAGTGACCTGCCAACTGGCCGGTAGTATGACGTGCACTGACCACCAGGGGGCACACACTCAACGCAGGAGCTGCCAAGCGACAGCAACTTTGCAAAGTGCCCTCTTGCACTCTGGGACCCCTCAGGGGATGTCGGACTGCCGGTTTTGGCCCAATCCCTGCAGGCCAGGCCGAGGGACCCCCACCTGCCAGAGGGACCCAGGACCCGGCTCACTCTGCAGACTCCCTTCGAGCCCTGGCACCACCCAAGGTGCGGCAGGCCGGGGAGGGACCACAGGAGGTTGGCTCCAGAGCATGTCCAGCCCATCTCACCCAGTCCCGCCCAGCCAGCCACCTTCTAATTAATTTCCTTTCAATGTGCACTGGGCCTCTAGTAGTCATATAAAACACATATTCCCTTTGGAAATTCACTGGGCCTCTAGTAGTCATATAAAACACATATTCCCTTTGGAAATTCACTGGGCCTCTAGTGGTCATATAAAACAGAAATGGTTATTTACCTCCCTTTTGAAATACACTGGTCAAAACTAATCTAAACTGAATTGTTCAAAGTGTCTGCATCTTTATCAGTTTAGGCCAAAAAAAATTACATGATTTACTATCAGGTCCAAAAATGATTTTAAAATGATGAGTCTGGCTAATACAGACTTGCTAGAGGGAACTGGGGAGCAGGGAGATGGGCAGCAACCCTAGAGGCAATGGCTCAGCAAAGACCTGGCCTCCTGGGAGCCAGGGAAGGTCTGCCTGTCCCAGACAGTGTTCTCAGCATCAGCTGCCAGACTAGGCATGGTGAGGGTGTGGCCACCGGGCTAGGAACCAACAGACTGTTCTGTCTTCTAGCCCTGTCTCTGAACTAACTAACTGCATGACTTTAGCAGAACTCTTGATGCGCTCTGGTTATATCCTCAATGATGGTGATAGTGATGGTGATGGTGATGGTGATAGTGATAGTGATAGTGATGGTGATGGTGATGGTGATGGTGATGGTG
>NW_005871254.1:2304356-2378251 GCF_000147115.1 Myotis lucifugus
GGACTTGGTGGTGAGCGCGCAGGGTCACCAGATTGGCCCGCAGGCTAGTCCCCAGGCAAATCACCACCCAGCGCTCTGCGGGGCGGCTCACTGCGAGCTTCTGCCTTCTCCACCTAACAGCTGAGCTTTCAAGTCGTCCTTGTCCAGTGTGGATGTTCATTTTTCTTTATTTCTCTCCTCTCCGCTTTATCTCCTGGTCCAGAGCCCATGTGGTCCTGGTGGGGTGAGTCCATCCAAGAAGGCATGGGCTTCTGACACACATGTAGAAACCACCGGGCGACCAGCGTCTGCTTCCCCCAGACACTCAGAAAGAACTAGAAATTTATATCGAGCCACTCAAATGTGTCAGAGTTGCTTGTTCCAATTTGGTTGACATATCCTTTATCTGATGATTTCAGAAGCAAGATAGTGCAATTTCAGTGACCTCAGCTTTTAGGATCAGAGAGGCACATGGGGAGCCAGGATACATAAAGCCCACGGGTTTGTTTTGCTTGACAAGCTATTTTAGTTTTTATCTTGCTTCCTTCGTTCTCGCTTGCCGTGCCTATGTGGCCTGCTAGGCACGGAGTTGGTGGCCTCGGCTTAGTGTGAGCAGCCCCGACCGAGATGAGTGGGGGTGCCTGCTCCACCCCTGCTGCCTTTTTTTGTTGTTCTTACAAATTACAGACATATGATGACCAACACTTCCTGGTAACAGAAGTGGAGCATCTTATATTTATAAAGTATTTGTCTCTTTCAACTTTACTCCCACCCCCTCCGTGGCCCCCCTGTGCTCCAGCCCTTTGCTGGACACCCTTTGCTGGCTGCACCAGGCCCTTCCGGCTGACGCCCAAGTGGGAGAGCTCTTTCCCAGCCCGTCCTCCACTGAGCTCCTACTTGTTAGTCAAGGCACAATCCGCGCCCTCTCATCTAAGAAAGCTCCACTGACCCTCCCACCTCAGTGATGAGCAGCACCACACTGTGGCAGACGCACTGCACCTGCCTGTCAGTGCGAGCACAAGGCACAAGGTGTTCCAGGACATAGGGTGCCCCACCCCAGGGGGCTGAGTGGGGGCAGGAAGGGTGAGGTGCCAGTTAAGTGTGAAAGGGAGAGCCGGGCAGCAGGGGGCCTGGTCTGTCTGGGAGAGGGAACGCTCACTCGTGCAGACACCAAGGGATGAGTGTGAGCATGGCCTTCCCAGGAAAGGCTGGGGTCCTGGGCAGTTGTGAGCCTGGCTCATTCACCCCAGCACCCAACGCCCCCCCGTTCCAACCCCTCCCTACCCCCTGCTCAGTGGTCAGCCCTGAGATGGGGCATGAGAACCAGCAGGGAGACCAGCTTACACATCCACCGGGAGGGTGCCTGCCCAGCCTGGGACCTGAAACACCATGGAGATAGCTGGGCCAGGGAGCAGTGGGGCCCAGCGGGGGCTCCCAGAGACCTGTCACCACCCTTCAGCCGGACCCGTCCACCCGTGGCTGGGCCTCCTCCGCACCCAGGAAGCTCACTTGCTCTGTGTTTCTCTATCGCTTTGGTACAAAGTAAACTGCTGACACAATTCTTTGTTAAGAGACATTTTAAACAGGTTTGTTATTGTTAACAGATTTCCATCCACGATTCTCTGGAGCAGGTCCCTGAGCAAGACGGTAGGGAGCACAGTTTCTTGCAGGGATGAGGGTCCATTCACAGGGGGCTGTGCTCCAGGCCTGGTGTTGCTCCAGCTGCCACACTCCCTCCTCCCCCTCCCAGGTCCTGGGCACACAGCACCAACTCAGAAGCAGGTTTCGTGCTGATCTGACATTAACTAACGGGCTAGGTGCTTTCTCTAGGCCTGTTTCCTTAGCTCTAAACGAGCGTAATGAAAACGCCTCGCTCACAGGAGGTTTTTTGTGGGAGTCGATAGAAACAGCATCTGTGAAAGCACTTTTGCTTACAGGATGCAAATGTTTTGAGGATTATTCACCCCCTTGGCTGCAGTCCTCTTTCCTCACCTGCCATCAGTAGGGCTCTCCACCTGAGCAGCCAGCTCAGCGCAAGGAGCACGCGCCTGGCCTGGCCTCGGGTCCCATTGCCAGTGACACAGCTGACGTCACCGGTGCTTCCACTGGCAGGCCATGCTTTCTCGCAGGAGCTCATTTAAAGTTCAGGCAAACACCCTGTGCAGGCGCTACTATCGCCCATTCACAGATCAGGGAACGAGGCCCACACTGAATCTGGCTCGCTGGGGTTGCCTGGTGAGGGAGGGGCAGGAATTCCAACTGAGAGATCCAATCTGGAGGCCACTCCATTGGCAAGCACTGCCTGCAGGCCCCATGCTGAAGCTCAGAGGGCGCCAGCCAGCTCCAGGCTGCAGGCCCCATGCACCTGGCAGGTGCTGTGCGCAGCAGCGCCCATCCTCCTGCAGGGCAGGGGCGTCGCAAGAGCTGGATCCCGGCAAAGCCAAGTGAAACTGGAACCCATCCTCCCGTGTTAGACCAACCCTCAAAGCTTACAGGGACCTAGTGCTCACGGCTCTGCCCACAAAAAGGCTGCCTGAACCTAGCCACACGCACAGTGCTGGCCGTGAAACACACCGACATGGGTTTGGCGGTTCCCGCCATCCTGAGAGGCCAGGGCCCTCTGCGCTGCCAGCAGGTCAGGCTCCCACAGGCCACTGGCTCTGGTGGCTTCTCTCCACCTCAAACCAAACACCTGCTTGCGAAGCCCAGGGCCGAGCTGCTCAGCGTGCACAGCCTGCGTCCTTTTCTGCTAGTGTCTGCTCCTACGGGGCCTAAAGCTTTCCCTGTAACCACGTGTCCTTGTCTGTCTTTTATTGTTCTGCCACCAGTCAACCGGCACGCGTCTTCCCGCTCTCCTTCTCCCAGTCTTTCCTCTCCAGACCATTCCTCTCAGGGCCCAGGTGGCTTCTCAGGCCCTCACCATCCTGCTTTCTCGCCTCCGGACAGCACAGCTGCGTGTGTTTGAGAGGCCAGGGGCACCATTACACCCTTTGGCTGGCACCAAGCCTCCATAGGCACAGCTGGAAAAACAGTTCAGGGTCGCGCTGTCCTCACACCACGTGGATTATTGCTGCCCTGGCACGGAAGCCCCTGGGCTCCCTCACACCCGCTCTTCTGCGCTTCCTTACCAGACTGTGTGTCTGTGTGTCTGTGTTTCTGTCTGTCTGTGTGTCCGTGGTGTGTGGTATGTCTGTGTTCCTGTGTGTCTGCGGGGTGTACTGTGTGTCTGTGTTTCTGTCTGTCTGTGTGTTCGTGGTGTGTGGTATGTCTGTGTTCCTGTGTGTCTGCGGGGTGTACTGTGTGTCTGTGTGTCTGTGTTTCTGTCTGTCTGTGTGTCCGTGGTGTGTCTGTGTGTCTGTATGTCTGCGGGGTGTCTGTGTGTCTATGCGTCTGTGTGTCTGTATGTCTGCGGGGTGTACTGTGTGTCTGTGCGTCTGTTGCCCTGAAACACGAGACAAGCGTGGTTATCGCTGCTGACGTTCCCTCATGGGTTCAGACCCGTTGCTGAAGCTGCTTGAGACCCTCCACACCATCCTGTCGCCTTCCGTGCGCGTCAGTCAGGCAGTGGATCGAGTGCAGAGAAGGCAGGAGAGAGCCCAGGCTTTCCGTTCCCGAGTAGACGTTAGCGTACAGTTCAACATCAATGCCCTGTTATGAACTTAAAGTAGGATAATGCAGGTGGAAGAGTACCTACAATGTGTTACCTTTCATTCAATATTTCCAGAAGTGTCTGTGCCATGGCCGGGTCCTGGGAACACGGACAGCCAAAGCCGGAGGAGGGCGGGGCATGATGGACACCGCACGCCAGGTGCCGGACTATGTGTTTTACAATTACTCTCCCTCTGCTCTTCTCTGGGGAATGAGAGGCTGAGACCGGAAAAGGTACATCATTTCCTAAGGCCACACAGCTGACGAGTGGTTTTAACGCCGCATCGTGTGCTCATAAGGAGGAAACGTACTCCCTGACAGGGTCCTAAACGGATGGCGTACAGAAATGTTGTATTTGGTGGGCATAGTTTGGCTTTGTTTTTATTTCATTTCTCCCTAATTAGATGTGAGTCCTTTAGGTCCTTCCCTACAGCCACAGGCCTTACCGCTCCCTCTCTACACCTGCCTAACTTACGCATTTCCTTTACCTCTCTGGCCCCAAGACACTGAGTCTGCAACCCCTGTGCCCTAGGCCAAGTGTGAGCAGCTGAATTTGAGATGCAGAAAAGGGAAGGGGACTATGTGAGACAGAAATAATGACGGCAAAGGGGATGAGAAGACTGGTCCCCTGGACATTGGCCAGAGCTCATCCCTCCCACTTTCCCTCTCACTCCACCGTCCTCGGCACCGCGCCTGGACCCTCTCGTCTCCTGCTCTACTTAGGAGACTATCCTAGAAGTCCCTGGAGCTTGACTGGGGCCTGAGATTGTTCCACTCAGAAACAATAGGGGTATTTGGGGCTCGGGTTCAGAACGAAAGAGCATGAGGAACCCAGAAACTGAACATAGTTGGAGTCTCTAGTGTGTTATAATGTAACACAGCAAGACTCCTACTTTACCGGTTTCCTTGTTGGAGGAAATGGCTCTCCGTAAATAGCCTGCCTGACACGGTGCTCTCCAGGGCTATTACTGCTGTCGATATTGTAGTTATTTGAAACTCATATGATTAGTTCAACGTGTGTGAATTACAGGCTAATTCCAGAAAATGGCACCTTTTCGGAACTGAGGGACAAATGAGAGGAATGCAGTGCCTCGCCCAGCTTCTTCCTGTGCCACCAGACCAGGCAGGAGGTTCCAGTAGAACCTGGATGTACCAACAACCACTCGATGTTGTTGCTGCTCCCAATAAGCTCCCATGGCCACCACTTCTTTTTTTTTTTAACATATTTTTATTGAATTCAGAGAGGAAGGGAGAGGGAAAGAGAGATAGAAACATCAATGATGAGAGAGAATCATTGATTGGCTGCCTCCTGAATGCCCCCTATTGGGGATCGAATCTGCAACCCGGGCATGTGCTCTTGACTGGAATCAAACCTGAGACCCTTCAGTCCACAGGCCATTGCTCTATCCACGGAGCCAAACCAGCTAGGGCTGGCCACCACTTCTTCACAGGAAAGGCCACCTGGCACAGAGGCAGGAGGACTGGGAGCCTTCTCCCAGGGACACCGCCACTGGCTACGATGTTAGCTCTGCCACTCACCTCTACAAGGTTCAGGGCCTCATCTGCCAAGTGGGAGTAGTGCTATCTGCTGGCAGGGTTCCTACAGGCACTACGTGAGAAAACGCGTGCTAAAGCGGTCGCTGCACCACCCAGCAATGCTTCCTGGGAGGATGTGTCTGCCTACCATGCTGAGCTCCAGCATCGCTTCATTTCCTCCTGATGACAATGCCACAGGGAGCAATCACCCCACACTACAGCCACGGAAGTTCAGGATCAAAGGGGTTAAATAATTTCCCATGGTCTGTGGCTGTGAAGTGGCATCTGCTGTCTTCAGAGCCTGCACCCTGCTTTCATACAGTGGGTGCTCATTAAACATCATGTGCCCCGGCCGGGCAGCACAGCTGGTTAGTGTCATCCCACTGTGCCCAGGCTGGGGCTCAGGGACATGTGGAGCCAGCCAATAAATGCATAGATAAGTGGAACACCCACAGGGTTCGCTCTCTTCCTTCCCCTCTCTCTAAAATCAATAAATAAAGGCCAGCTGGTTTGGCTCACTGGGTAGAGTGTCAACCTGTGGACTGAAGGGTCCCGGGTTCGATTCCTGGTCAGGGCACATGCTCGGGTTGCGGGCTCGGTTCCCAGTAGGGGGTGTGCAGGAAGCAGCCGATCAATGATTCTCTCTCATCCTTGATGTTTCTATCTCTCTCTTCCTCTCCCTCTCTGAAATCAATAAAAATATATTTTAAGAAAATAAAATAAAATCAATAAGTAAAATTTAAACATCACAGTAGTGATGGTGACGACAATGGATGACAACCCAATAAAGTTCGCTTCTCTTCACATGGTGTTCAGAGCCCTTCCTAACATGGCTTCAAACAGCCTTCCGGCCCCACTCACCGCTTCTCTGCCCACAGGGCCGTCGTGGCCCAGCTGAACTCACCAGGGGCCCTAAACGGCGCCTCCTCTGCGTCTGCCTCTGTGCCTGAGCTTCCTTGCCTTCCTCCCCCACCTGCTGTCATGGGCACATCTTTTCCGTAAGCTCAGCTCCGGTGTCCCCTCCTCTCTGGCTTTCCCTTCTCTCTGTCCCACGGCCTGTGGACACACATTTGTGGCGGCCTCAGAACGCTCTTCCATTTTCTACACTCCTCTGCCACCCACCCTCAAACTCGGGCTGTGAGTCCCTGTAACACTCATCTCTGGCTCCTCAGGGCACCTAGGAGGGGGTTGCTAGTTACTCGCAGCAGCAAGCACATCTATGGCAAGACCCTTGCAGCTGCTGAGCACCCCGGGAAGGGAAACTGTCCTGTTCCCAATTCGTTATTTTTTTTCTGGGACCAACTCAGCCTCAGGAGGACTTGAGCTGAACTCCATTTCGCCTTGTGCTGGGACAGCAGCATTCACGCCAAGTTCCCACAGCACAGCTTTAGTGCCGGGGATGGCACAGGAGGAAACCAGGCCCTCTGGCGGGTCTTCCCAGAGCAGCTCGCAGTGCTAGTGTTCTGGGGAAAAAGCAAACCACTTCTGGGTTGTGAACAGAGCAGATGACAGGGAGCCCAGTGGGAACTCACAGCCCATCTTCTTAATAACACTGCCCTCTACTGGCACTTCCTTTCCTGCTCCTTTTTCTGCAACAAAACCCGCGGCACTGCAGCCCTTTCCAGCGTTTCCTCGTGTGGGTTATTTCTCACTTGACTTACTCTTCTATTTGCTGTTATGAGGCTCACCACCCCCCTTTCAGAAATTAATTACTGCAATTATCCAACTTTGAATAGCACTGGTTTGGCATCTGCAGAAAATATTTGAGAAAATGCACCACTACCTTTCATTTGCATATTTTAAAGATAGGAGAAATTACACTTTTCCTAAATTATTTACTGTGACCTGAATAGAGAAAAGTCGCATACCAAATGGGATTTCATTTTCATTCTTAACTTGTCTAATTACCTTCCTAGACTGAGAGGGAGTTCCTGCCATATACTAATGTGGCAGCTCATGGGTTTATCTGAAACCCAGGCTCCTGAGGCGCTAGGAGCCGGGAGGGCTGGGCACTGTCCTCTGAGCCACTCCCTCAGGCGGTGCCGTGGGGGAGTTTGCACAGCGCACCAGGAGCAGCCGTCTGAGTGCTAGGACCATCCCAACCATCGGCGAAGTTCTCACTGCAAGTCCATCCATGGTACCAACCACAGCCACGGAGCCAGCTCCTCACATGAGGAGACCCCCTGGAAGGACGCGCAGGCTGCATGGCCTGCGTCCCGCGAGAGCCACGGAGGTGAGAGGCCCGTTCACCAAACACGTGTTGGCCGTGGGCCTGGGAGTGTCTCACGTCTCCCCTCAGCAGCCGAGACCCGAGGAAGTTACAAAGCCCCCTGAGCCTCAAGCACACGCGAAGCAGGGACATTCTCCTGTTGGTGAAAGCGTTCCTGCATCGGAGTGTGTACCAGTGTCCAGGAGGCCCCAGAGAGGCCTGTCTTGAAGGCCCAGGCAAAGAAAGGAGGGTCCAGACCTCACATACCTGAATGACTGGAAGGCTTTTGGGTTGGGGATCAAATATCTCTACCCTTCAGTCGGATGCTCCAGGCAAGTGTGGCGGCAGTTTTGGTGATGGCCCTCAGCACCCCCTCCCTCTTGTACACTCACGCTGCCCCGCACACAGCAGGGGGCATGTGTCCCTTCCCGCGAGTCTAAGCTGAACGCTGACCAACAGACGGCCGGGCCGTGGAAGCTGTGCAGGCCTGCTCCTGCTTTGGTGCCTTTCAGAGCCCTGGGCTGCCATGTGGCCGCTCAGAGAATCCACCTGGAGGGACACAGGCTGAGGTCAGGCGCAGAGGGCTCCCAGGCAGAGACCTCGGGATCCTACCAGCAGCTCACACCAAGGCCCGGGGACCAGAGCAGTGAGGCGCCCGGGAGCCCCGTGCATCGGAGCAGCCTGGGAGGTGTCCGTGCTGTGAGGGGCAAGGCCAGCGGTGCCCGGAGGCCGTGAGCTGTGTCGGCTGCGGCTGCTGAACTCCTGACCCACAGAAATGAGACAATGGCCATCATCGTTACCTGGCAGCAGTTTGTCACACAGCGACGGTAACTAAAAGAGCAACCTGATCCATGTTAGCCCCATCCGCTGCTTCTCCATGAATGTTGCAAACTATACGGCACATTCATGTCACTATTCGATGTCTCCCTACTCGTTGATTTGAACATCACCGTGTTGTCACTCGTCAGCAGAGAAACAGGGACCAGAAAAGGGTTTCAATTACAAAGGGACACGCAGACTGGGACAGCGTTGGTCCTTCGTCACTCCTTACCAAACACTAATTTCCCCAGTGAACGCAGCCGCCTTCGCCGTTCCCCGGCTTTCTCCTCCCCTCCCCTCCCCTCCCCGTGACCTCGGAGGCCTGCACCGTGCTTCCTCAGCCCTGTCATTCCCAGGCGGCGATTAGTAAGGCCACGAGTTGTCATGTCTTCCTACAACATGTCACCTCGTTTAAACTCCCAGACAAGGCAAAGCTGGGCCTGGGCCTCCACCCCCACTCTTCCTGCAGAAGCCACGAGACCCGCCTCCAGGCAGGATCGCGTTTAATGCCAGGTGCGCCAGTGGGAAAGCCAAGTCTCCATCAGGAGGAGTCAAAGGTCAGCCACGTGAAAAAGGCAGACGTAGTATCACAAGTACCTGGGGGTGGTCGTGATGGTACAGCCGAGGCAGCAGCTGGACCATGATGCACAGGGCCCCGGGGTGCATGATCACGGCATCACTTTCATCCGTCCTGCAGACAGAGGGGAAGCACACGTCAGTCTGAGCCTTCAGTCACTTCTGTTTTCCACAGACCTTTCTGGATCTTTCTAAGAGAGGCCATGACACACATCCTCAGTCTGCCACTGTTGCCTACATGACCTTGAACTAATTAATCTGAGCTAATTTCCCCAACTATGCCATGGAGCTAACACTACTACATTTTCCTCACAGGGATGTAGGGTGATGTTTCTGTGCACCGAGGCACAGTGCCTGGCAAAAAGTTGGTACTCAACGGAAGTGGGCTCCCTGGTTCACTCCCTGTCTCTGCAGATACGTGGGAGATGGTGAAGTTCTCACTTTATGTTACACACACACACACACACACACACACACACACACACTTCCAGGCCTCTTCAAGCTGCTGTAAGCACACTCCCCTATGTCCCTCCACTGAATGCAACTAAAACCCAGATGGGATGCGTGAGCAGCCTCCTCAGAACTCTGAACAGTGAACAGCAGCAGAGAAGGAAACCAAGCCCAGAGCACAGGCAGCTGCAGTGAGCTTCCCGGAGCCCCCAGCCCCCCTGCAACGAGCTCGCAGGGGCCTGAAACACAGAGCCATGCACCGCGTGTGGACACGACTCAGAGATCCAAGAAGAGGCCGCAGTTTCTGGTCTGAGGAGCAGGAAAGGAGGCTCCTACAAGCCACCCGCCACGGCGGAGAACCAGGGACTTTTTGTTGGGTTTCTCCGTTCTTTCTCTCCCAGTTATCAGGCAACCCCACGGAGAAGCCGTGCTAGGCAGGCATCTGGGACTCACGGGAGGCGAATCCTGCTCTCTGACTAGAGGAACTACGGTCCCAGAGTGTAGGCAAAAGCCTCATTGCTTTGTCTCTTTTTCCTCCCGCTGCTTGGCCCCAGAGACAGGTACAGTGTGGGAAGTGTGTGGTGAGCAGGGAAACAGAGGCCATGAATGTCTAGACAGGAAAGGAAGGGGCCAGGGAGTCAAAAAGTGCTGGGGAGACGGTGAAGAGGAAAAGGCATACAAAATGAGGTCACTGAGTTCTGTATCAAACTCTGGGCTCAATTCCGAGCTGCACATGTGTGATCTGGTGCTAAGCCACATTCTAAGGCTTTGAGAACGGAACTTGGTGGCAGACCGCCACCCAAGACTGGCTATCCCCTGGGGCAACATCCAAACATGCTGCAAAGTCTTTGAAACCTGAACTCATCCAGAAGCTGGGGAAGAACATGTGGCCTGAACCCAGCTGGGCCGATTGCCTGGTAAAGCAAAATAATCAACATTCTGCAGAAAATGTTAGCAAGTGCCAGAGTCCATAACGTTCCAAATGCCCGGGATACAATCTGACTTATTCAGCAGAGAATGAGCCAGGGAGACCTTAATATCTCATCCAGAAAAAAGGTACCAAGTCTGAGATGACACCGATGTTGAATAATTGGACGAAAACTTTAAAACAGCTATTATTTACCAAACTCTAAGAAGTTAGGGCTAATACTTTTGAAATGAATGAAAATCTAGAAAGTCTCAGTAAAGAAATGGAATCAATAAAAGAAATCAAATAAAAATTTATGAACTGAACATGACAGTAACGGAAATGGTTAAATCTCACTGAGTGAGAACAATAAGAGAATAAGATGAGAGAGGAAAGAGTTCATGAATTTGAAGATAAATTACTTGAAATTGCCCAATCTGACAAAAAAAAACAAAAACAAAAACGAAGAACGTTTTAATGTCACACATCATGAAACCAAAGAATCTAACTAATATTCCAGTTGTTGGAGTTCCCCAAGAGAGGAAGAAGAGTGTGGTGTAAAAATAAAACATGTTCAGGAAGGTTTTAGCCAATATTTCTTCAAATTTGGTGAAACACATAACCTTAAAGATTCAAGAAGCTTAGCTAACCGCAAACAATCAACAGAAAAGTCCATGCCCAGGCACATCATAACCAGCTGTTCAATCCTAAAGACAATGAGAAATCCTGAAAGCAGCCAGAGAAGAACAACACATTATACACAGGGAAACAGCCCTGTGAATGACTGTGAGTTTTCTCATGAAAAAGCAGAAGGCAGAGGAACAATGTTTCTAAGTGCTGAAAAGAAATGCACAGAATTTCCTATCCAGCAAAATATCTTTCAGGAACTAAAGCAGAAATAAATATATTCCCAGGTGGAGGTAAATACAGAGAATTTCTTGTCATTAAATTTTCTCTAAAAAAATAACACTAAAAGAAGTCCTTCAGATGAGAAGGAAATCATAACAGAAAGGAACTTGGTATTTCAGTAATGAAGAAAGAACAACAGATGCCCTGACCGGTTTGGCTCAGTGGGTAGAGCGTCGCCTGCGGACTCAAGGTTCCCAGGTTCGATTCCGGTCAAGGGTATGTACCTTGGTTGCGGGCATATTTCCAGTTAGGGGGTGTGTAGGAGGCAGCTGATCGATGTTTCTCTCTCATCGATGTTTCTAACTCTCTATCCCTCTCCCTTCCTCTCTGTAAAAAATCAATAAAATATATTTTTAAAAAAAGAAAGAAAGAACAACAGAAATGGTAAATGTTTGAATAAATATAATAGACTATTTTATATCTTAAGTTATTAAAACAGGCATAATGGCTGAAAGCAAATTGTAATAAATAGAATGCATATGACAACTATAACAGAAACAGGGAGGACAAAGGGATCTGCATAGAGGTAAGGTTTCTATACTTTATTTGAAGCAGCAAAACATTAATTATAAGTAGGCTGTTAAAAGTTAAGTATGTTTATCATACTCCTTAGAACAAGCACTAAAGAAGCTAAATAAAGAGAGAGAGTAAAGAGTTCAGTAGGTAAATTCAAATGAACTAAGAAAATACATTCAAATAATCCACAAAAAGGTAGGGAAAGAGAAACAGAGGAACAAAAAAAGAGGGAACAAAGAGAAAGCAAATAAGATAGTAGACCTAAATCCAAACACACCAAAAATGGTTTACATACACCATTAATAGACACATATCACAGAATGGAAAAAGCAAAAGACTAAACTATAAGCCATCTATAAGAAATCCACTTTAAATATAATAATATAGAGAGGTTAAAAGTAAAAGGATAGAAAATGTATACCATGCTAACTCTAATCCAAAGAAAGCTGGTGTGGCTCTGTTAATTTTAGAGAAAAGAGGACTTCAGAGGAAAGAATATTGCCAGGAATAAACAGGTTATCTCTCTCTATAAAAACCCAGTGACCGTTACAGTGGAACGACCAGGACGGCCAGAACACCCAGTGGCTATGACATGCACTGCAGCAGCCAACCAGCCAGATCTGGGCCAGATCGCCCCCAACACCCTGATCAGGGTGGGGCCAGCCGGCCAACTGCCTTGGCTGGCAGAAATGTGGGGTCCAGGGACCTTGGAGGTGCTCGGTCTCAGGCAACTGCGCGGGCACAGCTCTCCTTTGGCGGAAGTGGACCTATGATCAGGGCGCCGGAGTCTGGAATGGGGTGAGGAGGCTTTCCTGGTGGCCACAGCAGTCCCTGCGGGCCACGCACAGCACCTGGGCATCTGGCCCCGGTGGGAGCAGTGGCAGGAATAGGGGCCACAGGGCACAGGAGGAGGTGGCACACAGGAGCCAGGAGGCGTGAGGCCCGACCTGGGCTCTTACCCTGCCCGCTGGGCCCAGCAGCACCAGCAGATGGGCCATGGTGTGCAGCGAGGCACTGGGCCGCTGACCACTGACAGGAGGGGAAGTGAGCCAGGAGGGCAAGGCCCTGTGCCAGCCAGAGCCTCAAGCGGCGAGGGCGGGGCCAGAGCTGGAAACCCTGGAGCCCCATACCTTTTCGGCCTTGGCCTTGGAATTCTGCAGGCAACCAGTGTACTGCCTACCAGCACATCAGAGGTCAGCCCCGCTTCAAGAGAAAGGACATGGCAGAAAGTGGCAAGGCCACAGGAGGGATGGGAAATGTGGCCATCTTTGGGAAACACAGCTGCCATGGTCTTCAGTAACTATGAACAGATATAATCTTTGGTCTCCATTCTACAGAAGAGGAAGCTGAGACTCAAAGAAGGGAGCCTTCCACAACACCTCACCCACTTCTCAGACCTGACCTTGTGCAGCATTGTTTTCGTTGATAGAGGTTCCAAAATGTTTTAGATCTTTGCTATTTTAGGCAGGAAAGAATTTAGCACAGGGAATTGGTGCTTGGGAAATCATTGGAAAGCTGGAGGACTGGGTACTAGGCTGGGCCTCCAAGAAAGACTCCCTGCCCAGCGGGAGGAGCTGCCCCCTCAGCCACAACTGAATCCTAGGACACTCTGGCACAGCTGTGACCTGGGGATCAGGAAACTGCTGCCCCCGCAAGTGCCCTCCAGCTCCCACAAAACAGGTCACTGGGCACTGCCTCTGCCACAACTGCCTGTGCACAGCCTGGATTCCGCTGCAGAAAACCTCCACATCTCTGCAAACATGATCACCAGCAGCAAACAGCCAAACTGCAGGAAGATGCCTCTGCCCCACTTCTGCCTTCAAAATATTGTGCAAGCGCATCCAACTGGCAGAAATGGATTCATATCCAGAAACCTAGCTGCAAAGGAGTTTGGGCAATTTCAGACTTTTGTCTAGGAGTGAGATCTTGCCAATATACCTCATGTGCCTGGTATTGATTAAAATGGGGTCTGGCTGGTGGGGCTCAGTGGTTGAACATCGATCTATGAACCAGGAGGTCACGATATGATTCCTGGTCAGGTTTTAGGCTTGATCCTCAGTAGGGTGGTGCAGGAGGCAGTTTATCAATTATTCTCATCATTGGTGTTTCTATCTATCTCTCCCTCTCCCTTCCTCTAAAATTAATAAATATTTATTTTAAAAATGGGGTTATGCTGTATATATGTGCTATAACGAGTTTTTCATAGATCACTAATGTCTTTCCTGTTAAAACCATACTTATAGAACATTTAGTTATCATTAATTTTAATTGATCTCAGAGAGAAGAAGGAAGAGAGAGAGAGAAACATTATTCCATTGTTTCCTGCACTCACTGGACTGGGTATTAAATCTGCAACCTGGGCATGTGCCCTGCCTGGCAATCAATCCACCACTTTCTGGTGTATGGGATGATGCTCTGCTGGTACCCTGACCCCAAATTCCAGCCTCCAGAACTGAGAAAAATACATTTCTATTGTTTAAGTCACACAAATTTATGATATTTTGTTATAGCTGTCTGAGCTGACTAATCTATACTAATAAAAGGGTAATATGCTAATTAGACCAGGAGACCTTCTGGGAGACTGGCCAGGGAGGGGAGTTGGGGGCCTTGAGGCTGGCAGGGGAGGGCAGTTGGAGGCCATGAGGGGAGGGCAGTCGGGGGCCATGAGGCCAGCAGGGGAGGGCAGTTGGGGGCCATGAGGCTGGAGGGGGGATGTTGGGGATGAGCAGGCCGTCAGGCAGAGTGGTTAGGGGCAATCAGGCAGGCAGGCAGGTGAGCAGTTAGGAGCCAGTGGTCTCGGATTGTGAGAGGGATGTCTGACTGCTGGTTTAGGCCTGATCCTGGCAGTCGGATATCCCCCAAGGGGGCCCAGATTAGAGAGGGCTCAGGCCGGGCTGAGGGACACCTCCTCCTGTGCACAAATTTTGTGCACCAGGCCACTAGTAATGTATAATAAAAGCCAAGCCACCAAATGGCAGAAGGACCAGAACAATTGGAACAACTGTGGCCCCTCACCCCAGCCAGCCCCACACCTGATTGGCCCCCATTGGGGCAGGCCGACTGGACCCCACCAGTGCGTGCACAAATTCATGCACCAGGCCTCTAGTATTATATAAGATTAAAGGAGGCATAGCATCCAAAATGTGCAGGCACTTCATCAAAGAGCATCAGAATTCATAAAAACTGAAAGAAGTAAAAGGACAAATCCTCAATTATATATAATTCAACACTCTTTTCTCCATAATTGATAGAAAAAGTAGACAGAAAATTATCAAAGATATAGAACTGAACACCACCAACCAACTGCTATAGTTGGCATTTTAGAAACACTCCACCCAACAGCTGCAGAATACACATTCTTGTCAAGTTTTCAGAACACGTGTCAAAATCTAATGGGCTCTGGGTCATAAAACAAACCTTAAAACATCTCAAATAAAATCGTCCAAAGTGCATTCTTTAATCACAACAGCATTAAAGTCAAAGTAAATAACAGAAAGAAAGCTGAAAGGGATCCAGGTACTTGGGAATGAAACAACATACTTCTTTTTTTTTTTACTGTGGTAAAATACACATAACAAAAAACTTACTCCCTTAACTATTTTAAGCGTACAGTCCAGTGGTATTAAGTACACACATGTTGTAAACAACATATTTCTAAATAGTCTATGGGTCAAATGGAAAGTTGCAAGAAAAATTTAAAATATTTTGAGCTTAAATAATAATGACCATAGAAAAATTTGTGAGGTGCAGCTAAAGCAGTGCTTAGAAGAAAACATAGATTGAAATGTTTACATTACAAAAGAAAAAAGGTCTCTGATGAAAAATCCAAGTTTCTACCATAAGATGCTATTTAAAAATAAATCAATTAATAAACCCAGAGCAAATAGAAAAAGTATAATAAAGATAGTAAATATCAATTAAATTAAAAACTGGAAAACAATAGAGAAAATAAATGAAAGAAGAATTTAGGTCTTTGGAAACATTTCAAAAATTGAAAAATTACTATCTAAACTAACTAAACAAGAAAAGACACAACTATCAATATCAGGAATGAAAGAGAGAATATTACTACACACCCCACAGACATGAAAAGGATAATAAGAAAATACCATAAATAATACTGTCTACATAAATTTGACAATTTAGATGAAATGGACCAATTCCTGCAAAGCCACAAATTACCAAAAGTCAAGCAAGAAAAAAATAACCAGAATAGTTTGTACTTATTACAAAAACTGAATAGAGTTAAAAACCTTTCCTCACACACATACAAAAAACAACAACAAAAAACTCCAGGCCCAGATGTTTCCACTGGTGAATTCTAACATACGTCCAAAAGATAAATAACACCAATTCTACACAACTGCTTTCCAAAAATCAAGAGAACGCTTCCCAGTGCATTCTATGAAGCCAGCTTTACTCTGATATCAAAAGCAGACACAACTAGTACAACAATGCTACTTGCCAACATCTCTTACAAACAGATGCAAAAGTCCTCAAAAACTAGTAGGAAGTCAAATGCATAAAATAAATGAGGCACGATGGTCACTTGAGCGCACTCCACGAATGAAAGCTGATTCACTACCCAAAAAAAAATCAGTCATATTAATGTAATTCATCATGTTAATAAATTAAAGAAGAAAAATAAACACCTGACAATATGCAGAAAAAGCATTTGAAAAAACCAACATTTCATGATAAACACTCTCAGTAAATTGGAAATAGAAGAACTCCTCCATAACTTGATCATGGGTCCCTTATACATTTAAAAAATTCTCATTGTGAAACCAGGATGACATTTGACACAGGAATTATCTGTAAAGAATCAGGCTGACACCATACACAGACTAGAAACCAAACTTGAAATTACTGTGTCAAGCCCTAACCGGTTTGGCTCAGTGGATAGAGCGTTGGCCTGAGGACTCAAGGGTCCCAGGTTCGATTCCGGTCAAGGGCATGTACCTTGTTGCGGGCACATCCCCAGTAGGGAGTGTGCAGGAGGCAGCTGATCAATGTTTCTCTCTCATCGATGTTTCTAACTCTCTATCCCTCTTCCTTCATCTCTGTAAAAAATCAATAAAATATATTTTTTTTTTAAAAAAAAGAAAGAAATTACTGTGTCAAAATGCTTGGCAAAGCATCACCATTATTGTGAGGGTATCTAGAAAAAGCAGGAAGAACACACACACACACACACACACACACACACACACGCCCCTTTGTAGGTGAACCCGGATTCAGAGCCTGGCTCTGTCACTTCCTAAATGTGTGACTTTGGCTGTGTGATTGATCCTTTCTCAGCCTTGGTTTCTGTATTAGTAATAGTCTAGGATTTGAGAAGAAATCAAATTAAAATAAGTGTTTGGTGCTCAGACTCCAGAGACATTCAACAAATGGCTATTGCTTTTCATCAGCCAGGACCACTTACTGAATGCCTCCTGGTGCTGCCAAATACTTCTCTGCCCTCTGCGAGCTGGCAGAATCAGCTGAACAGGTTCAAAGATGAGCTCCCAAGTTACCCTGCACACGTCCAGGAGGCCAGGGCAGAGGCTCCTCAGCAACCCCCCCCCCCCGCCCCCCCAAACAGACAGATTAGGGAATTCTCACCAAAGAGAAGTAAATAGGGAAAGGCCTGGAATCTGGCCAAGGCTTGGCTCACAGTGGGTAGCCACAGCCTCACTAAGTTCATTCTCACGTCTGCAGAAAGGCCGGGGGACCAGAGAAAGGATGGGCTGCATGGAGCCTGGGAAAGGAAAGTCCTGGGCAAGACTCACAGTCAAAAGTCATAAATCACGCAAAGAAACAAGGGACCCTCAAGTGACAGCCACAGAAAAAACAGATTGTAGAATCAGACTCTCAAAAGACCTGGGGGAAAAAAAGAATTATGATTCATATGTTTGAAGAAATAAAGGAGAGAAAAATATGGGCAAGGAGAAGAGCTATAAAATCATCAAGTTCATTTGAAAAAGAACAAAATAGTACCTAGAAATGTAAAATATGATCACTGAAATTCAAAATTCAAAACCTCAATGGCTGGATTAAACATCTATAATAATAAAAGCATAATATGCTAATTAGACCAGATGTCCTTCCAGACAAAGCCGCGGCAGACAGGGGCTGAGGAAGAGGTGGTGGTGGCGGGGGCCAAAGCCCTTGCACAAATTTCATGCATCAGGCCTCTAGTTATGTTACAACCAGCTACTAAGAGATTCAGTGAGTTGGAAAAGAGATCAAGAGAAATTGTACAAAACACAGTACACAGAGACAAACACACTGAAAATGTGAAAGAAATAGGAGATATGAGAAACTGGAAGCTAGAATAAAGGTAAAGCTAACATATCATTGAAGTTCTAGAAAAGTATAATATAAAAAAGATAGAGAAGAGGTAGTAAATTAAGGAGAATATCCAGAACTGATGTAAGACAGTTATCAAATTCAGGAATTCTGATAAATTTCAAGCAGAATAAATTTCAAAATAACCCAAATAAAGACACATTATAGTAAAACTATAAAACAAGAATCATGAAAAAATCTTAAAAGCAGCCAGAGAAAAATGACAGATTACCTTCAAAGGAAGAGCATTAAAAATGCAGCTGATTTCTCAAAGGCAACACTGGAAGCTTTTGGCTCCCATTCTGTGCTGTGGGAAAATAACTGTCAACCAAGACTGTATACCCAGCAAAACTATCAGTCGGGAATTATGGGAGAAATAAAGACATTTTTAGACAAAAACCAAGAGAGTTTACCAAAAATATTTTATAACTGTGGAAACTTGCCAATTAAACAAGGCTCAAGAATAAAACTATTAAGTCCAGAAAGGAAATTAGGAAATACTTAGTACTAAATTATATTGAAAGTACAATATAAAACTTGTGTAATACTGCTGAAGTAGTAGTTACCAGAAAATTCATATTTAAAAAATGACTGAAAATTAATATCCTAATCACTTAAATTAAGAAAAAGAATACCAGAACAAATAAACTCAAAGAAAGTAGAAGGAAAGAAGGACCAAAAAAGACAGAGAACATTTCTATATGAGTGACAGGATACGCTGAGAGTTAGTTCATAGGACACACTAACCAATGAACCTCTGCCAAGAACTCTGGTTGCTGGGGTCCAGAGAAGACACCATCCATGAGGTGAGGAATAAAAAGTAAAAAGGGTATTATAAAAAGCCTCAGTCAATAAATTAAAACTTAGATAAAGTGAGAAAATAGACTTGAAAAATAACTAAGAATGATTCAAGAATAAAAAGAAATGCATTCTGACAAGAATAAATCTTCTCACAAGAAAGCAGGAGGTGCCTGAGTTTCACTGCCAAGTTCCATCACAGGGACCAGAAGATGCGGGAGCGTGCCCAGCTCCCGCTGTGAGGCTAGCATAAGTTTGATAGTCAAGAAGGAGTGTAGAAAGCCAAATTTTCTCAGAAACAAAACTCCTTTAAAAATTAGCAAAGCAAATCCAACAATAATTATATCATGAGCAATTTGTGCAGGAATGCGAGATTAGAAGACCAATTAATTTACCAGATTACCCAATCAAGCAAACACAATCACAGTAGTTGGAGACTCAGCACCGACTGCAACATTAGAGTCTGGCCAAGGGGAGCTTTCTTCGGAGACAAATGCCCTGCGATGCTAAGGGAGACGACAGAGAAGTGGTGGCAGGACAGTTTATCACAATGCGAATTTGAACTTGGCCGTTGCTGCTTTGGAGGAATGAAGAAAGACACCAACTATTGTTGTTTTGTCCTTTCATTTCCCCTCCGGCTCCCGGACTGACCGTGGCAGGTTCTCTGCCCTCCCTCGCTCTAGTGCAGTGGTTCTCAACCTGTGGGTCACGACCCCTTTGGGGGTCGAACGACCCTTTCACAGGGGTCGCCTAAGACCATCGGAAAACACATATATAATTACATATTGTTTTTGTGATTAATCACTATGCTTTAATTATGTTCAATTTGTAACAATGAAAATACATCCTGCATATTAGATATTTACATGACGATTCATAACAGTAGCAAAATTATAGTTATGAAGTAGCAACGAAAATATTTTCTGGTTGGGGGTCACCACAACATGAGGAACTGTATTAAAGGGTCACGGCATAAGGAAGGTTGAGAACCGCTGCTCTAGTGAGATTCTGTGTTGGAAATGAAAGTGAAATGTGGTTTGGGGCCGCCTGAGCTCAGTGAGGAGATTAGCCTCCAGAAGTGAGAGGAGCGATTGTCCTTGCCAGGGGGAGTGGGGACAGCAAGTAAGAACAGGAAGAAGCCATGGCTGGGAAGGACACTGTGCTTTGTGTCCTGGAAGGCAAAGGGCCTCACCATCCCCTGGCAGTGCCCAGAGGGGCATATAAGACAGGACAAAGCTGCCGGCACACACGGGAGGCCGGGCACAAGCACCCACGCTCCAGGAGCAGCAAAGATGCCAAAGAGAAAGTGAGCCAATCTCTGGAGTCTGCACCCAGTTTCCAAGATTGGTCAGCGTGCCAGACCCAAAGCACCCCACGACCCTGTGTGCCCTCAGATTGGTTTCCTATTAGCTCCCATGGTAGGGGAGCTTGGAGTCAGAGTTAACTTGGTTTAAAGAACAGAAAGTCATGTGACATTTCTGCACACCCAGCTTGTAGCCTAGGCTTTCTACCCACTCCACGTGCGGGATGTCTGGGTAGGAAACGGGAGACAGATACACTGATGACCCGATCACAAAGCAGGCAACAAAGCTCTACCTCTCCTCCAGGTCTGGCCACTGCTCCAAGTTGCCTTGGGGGTCGCTGCCAGCTTCTCCCTTCTGGGCGTCCACAGCTGCTTCCGGCCCAGCTCTGAGCGGCGCCTTCAGGTCCCAGCGCCGGTGGAGGGTGCCGCTGGCCATGCTGTCCAGGAAGCTGAGGATCTGGAGACAGCTCTGTATCTTGGGTGGGAAGAGGCTGACAGAAGAGAAGGCCACCCTCAGCAAATCAGCAAATGGCCTGGCCTTGGAGGTCTCCCCGGAGTGCAGAGCGGCTCCTTCTTCCTCTGGGGGCCCGAAGCAGCCCAGCAAGCAGAGGTCCTCGGCCAGCTTCTCGAAGAGCCCGTTCCTCCTGAAGAAGTCCCCATTGACAGGGTCCAGGTGCAGCGCTGCAGACACCGCACAGAGGGTGTGCAGGACCAGGCCCAGGGTCTGGCTGGGGGACACCGCCCCCCACATCTGCCCGGGGGGGTCCTGGAGAGAACCCTCCAGGTCAGAGAGCAGGGACAGCAGCCCATTGAACCCACTGGAGACTCTGAAAGCAGCACGGCCTTTGGGCGTCTCCAGGATCCGGAGGAGAGACTGAAACACCAACAACATAAACATGAGTCAAGGCCAGGAGACAGACCTTTAGCACTGAGCTCCCGCACATCCCGCCAAAACATGGGGCTCTTCCCTCAGCGGCACAGGCACAGCCAGCTACCTGGGGCAATTCTGAAACATCGGGAGGTCAATGCTGTTCCTCTTCATTTTAGTTTTAGGTTGCTCTCGAGCCTTCTTTCAAATGGCTGCTTTGAAAGAGTATGCTCATTTATGGGGTGGACTTACTGACCCAAATCTCAAAAGCAAGCTTTCCCGGGCCCCCAGCTCCTCCTTCTCCCAGCCTGTGCTCACACAGCCCCTCCAATGCCCCGATCAAAACTCTCATCACACTGTACTGAAGCTACTTGAAAACTGCCTCAGCCCTCCCCCAAAGGTACCAGACGATCAGGCTGCTCACTGCTGTGGAACACAGCACACATGTAAGTAGTCACTGAACAAATGAAATGAACCGTCTCTTCTATTGCAAAGGTCACTGCTCACAGTGAAATCTATACAATGCAACTCATTCTTACTCATCTCTCTCTGTGCAAGCATGGGTACCACTGTTAAATGTGGAATGATAGTAAAGGAATCTACTTAAAGTCTGGTGTGAGCTTATGAGGGAATCAAGGTAGAGAAGAGGAACCTTTAACGGGCGGAAACCCATAGATGACGCTTGCCCGAGAGCGCACGCGAAAGTTCTGGCTATTCTAACGTACAAGTAGAATCTGCCTTCTCCAGATTGCTGAGATTGTTACTGGGCAGACAAACTTTTAATTCCTTTTAAATCAAACATTTATTGTGCACTTACAAAGTGTCAGTCATCGAGCCCAGTGCATGGTAGACACTGGGTATTTAATAAATGCTTTGGAAGGACTGCATTTAAAAAATTCCTATTCAGTGCTAAAGCTTCACACCTAAAAGTGAAGAATGTGTGGGTGATTTTAGATAAATATTAAAAGCCTCTAGTTGTTTCATTTAGTTATTTACTCTTCACAACAATTGCATGGGACCCCGTCCAGGCATCTTGGGCATGTTTCCCAGAGAGGGGCCAGGACGTGAGATTGAGTTGGTCAGCTCTGGAGAGAGATTTGAATTGTTTTGTCCTTTCAGGTATTTAATGTTCTAGTGACACAAGGAAGACAATGGTCTATACAGCACAAGTTAGTCAATTCCAGGATGCCTGAAACAGGCCGCAGGAGGGAGGGGGTGATGTGTCTCTTACATGCACAGTTTAGGATGACAACCAATAGCATAAAGCTGGAAGTTAATAGAGAAACTTGTAGGATAGATTTATAAAAGGAGGGAATGAACTAGATAAAAACTCATATAGAGAAAGTCAAATAGATACTTAGTAAAATTACAGGTAACTATGAACTATGAAGTCATACACTTTTGGGGGAATAAGACAATTTTCAGCTCTATCCCTAAAATGCTGGCAATCCTAATCTAGAACCAGTGTTTATCTGTGTGCCCCTACCACCCAGATGCTGTTATCTACTATTATAGCCTCTACAGAAACCTGAGCTGCTTGGTGGGAAGTCAATCCCATGCCTGGGTAGGAGGACACAGAATGGGCCAGGGTTAAGTGAGTGCGCACAGGGGAGGACTCTCAAAGACGACAAAGCGCTGATGGCCAAGGCGCTGCTGAAAGGGTTCCCACTGCTCCACCAATGACATTTTGAGAAATTAAAAAACAAGAGAAACATTGTAGTAACAAGGAAAATCTATGAAAGGCCAAAGTCCACAATTACGTTCAAAATTGAAAAATAATAACATAGGGTGAAGTAGAAAAATTCATCCTAACCAATATGGGCCAACTTTTTTTCCCCCTGGTTATAGAAAGACTTCTAGTGGTTAGATCAATGACTATCCACCAGAGCTCGGGAAGACAATTGTGGAGAAACTGAATTTGTTATTTTGTTCTTTGAAAGAAACTCAGCATCAGGCCGATGAAGCTCAGGGCTCATGAGAGATGCAGTCGGAATGGTAGAGCAGACTGCCAGAAAGATGGAGGCCACTGAGTACTAAGGACCAGGCAATGACCACTGCTTTCTCCTCCTGGGTGGGGATATGGCCTAACTATTTCTTTAGTGGTAATCGACCTGTTCAGATTTGCTATTTCTTCTTGGTTTGGTCTTGGAAGACTATGTTTCCAAGAACTTATCCATTTCTTCCAGATTGTACAGTTTGTTGGCATGTACTAGCATTGTTCATAGTATTTTCTTGTAACCCTTTGTATTTCTGTGGAGTCAGTTGTTACTTCTCTTTCATTTCTGATTTAATTTATTTGGGTCCTCTCTCTTTTTTTTCTTGATGAATCTGGTTAAAGATTTATCAATTTTGTTTGTCTTTTCAAAAAACCAGCCCTTGATTACACTGATCTTTTTTACTGTTGCTATAGGTTCTATTTTTTTATGTCTGCCTAATTTTATTATTTCCTTCTTTCTACTCACTTTGGGCTTTGTTTGTTTTTCTTTTTCTAGCTCCTTTAGGTATAAGGTTATATTGTTTATTTGATATTATAAATAACTAGAGACCTGGTGCACAAAATTCGTGCATGGGGGGGGGGTCCCTCAACCTGACCTGCCCCCTCTCACAGTTTAGGAGCCCTCAGGGGATGGGATGTCCTCCTCTGCGGGAGACAACCAGGCTGATCAGAGGAAGGTGCTCCCCCGTCACCCCGCTGCTGCTGCCACTGCCGGCCACTACAGCTGCAGGCCCTCAGCCCTCGCCTCTTAGTGCTGGCCCTGTCCCCTGCCCACTGGTGGGTGGGAGGCCATCTGGGGCCAGGCTGCCTGGGGGAGGGGCTGTGGGAGGTTGAGGCACAGTAGGTTGCACCCCGTCCAGTCTCTGCGAAGGCATGGTGCCTGGACCGGCCCGTGCTGCTGCCTCTGTGGCTGCCTCTGCGGAAGGGGCAGCACTGGGACCGGGCTGCACCGCCTTTGCAGAGGGGGCACAGTGCTGCCTTCTCACCACCTCTGCAAAAGGGGCTGTGGTTGGACCGGTGGCGCTGGAACAGCCCGCCCCTCCCGCATGAGTGCCAGCCCAGCCCACCCCTCCCATATGGCGCAGGCCCTAGGCCCTCGCAGCCGCTGTGGCTTTGTCTGAATGGATGTCCGGATGGACATCCAGAAGACATCTGCCCTAATTAGCATATTACCCTTTTATTAGTATAGATTATATGCCAACAAATTGGGCAATCTGAAAGAAATGAATACATTTCTAGAAACATACAATCTTCCAAGACAATCAAGAAAAAAAAAATAGAAAGTCTGAAAAAACCTGAATAGGCCAATAACCACAGAAGAAATTGAAGCAGTGATCAAAAATCTTTCAGCAAACAAAAGCTATGGTCCAGACAGCTTTACTGGGGAGTTCTACCAATCATTCAAGGAATCCAAATCGGCTATCCTCCTCAGACTATTGCAAAAAATTCAAGAGGAAGGCAAACTTTCAAGCTCTTTCTATGAAGTCAGAATTACCCCAATTCCAAAGCCAGATAAAGACACCACAAAAAAAAGAAAAAAGAGAGAGAGAGAGAGAGAACTATAGGCCAATATCTTTGATGAACATACTAGTAGATGCTAAAATCCTCAACAAAATTCTAGCAAATTGGATCCAGCCTTACATTAGAAATATCATGCACCATGACCAAGTGGGATTTATTCCGGGAATGCAAAGATGGTACACTATCCACAAATCAATAAATGTGATACATCACATAAACAAATTGAGAGACAAAAATCACATAATTATATAAACCGATACAGAAAAAACATTTGACAAAATCCAACACCCTTTCTTGATAAAAACTCTCATCACAGTAGAACTAGAGGGATCATACCTCAACATAATAAAAGCCCTATATGACCAACCTACAGCCAACATCATACTCAATAGGCAAAAACTAAACTCATTTCCCCTAAGAATGGGAACAAGACAGGGATGCCCACTTTCACCACTCCTGCTCAATACAGTACTGGAAGTGCTAGCCATAGTGATCAGACAAGAAGAAGAAATAAAAGGAATCCAAATCGGAAAAGAAGAAATAAAACTGTCTTTATTGGCAGATGACATGTTACTGTACATAGAAAACCCCAAAGACTCCATCAAAAAACTACTAGACCTAATAAATGAATTTGGCAATGTAGCAGGATGCAAAATTAATTTGTTTTGTGCAATGATAAATGGGATTTTTTTTTTCATTTCTCTTTCTGTGAGTTCATTATTGGTGTATAAAAAGGCCATAGATTTCTGGGTGTTAAGATACCTAGGGATAAACTTAACTAAGGTGGTAAAAGACCTGTACTCGAAAAACTACAGGACATTGAAACAAGAGATAGAGGAAAACATAAACAAATGGAAGAACATACCATGTTCATGGACTGGTAGAATCAACATCATTAAAATGTCCATACTACCCAAAACAATATACAGATTCAATGTAATCCCCATTAAAATACCAACAGCATATTTCAAAGATATAGAATAAACTCTCCAAAAATTCATCTGGCATAAAAAAAAGAAGACCCCAAATAGCCACAGCAATCCTGAGAAAGAACAAAGTTGGAGGGATAACAATACCTGATATAAAACTATATTACTAAGCCATAGTTCTCAAAACTGCCTGGTACTGGCACAAGAACAGACATATAGACCAATGGAACAGAACAGAGAACCCAGAAATTGATCCAAGCCATTATGCTCAATTAATATTTGACAAAGGAGGCAAGAGCATACAATGGAGTCAAGACAGTCTCTTCAATAAATGGTGCTGGGAAATTTGGTCAGATACATGCAAAAAAAAATGAAACTAGATCATCAACTTACACCATACACAAAAACAAACTCAAAATGGCTAAAGGACTTAAATGTAAGATGGGAAACCATATAAATCCTACAAGACTCCATAGGCAGCAAAATAGCAGACAGGTGTCTTAGCAATGTCTTTACCGACACAGCTCCTAGGGCAATGGAGACTAAGGAGAAAATATACAAATGGGACTACATCAAAATAAAAAGCTTCTGATCAGCAAAAGAAACCATCAACAAAACAACAAGAGAGGCCACTGCATGGGAGAACATATTTGCCAATGTTATCACCGATAAGGGTTTAATCTCCAACATTTACAGGGAACTCATACAACTTAACAAAAGGAAGATAAACAATCCAATCAAAAAATGGGCAAAGGACCTAAGTAAACACTTTTCGAAAGAGGACATACAGAAGGCTGAGAGACATATGAAAACATGCTCAAAGTCACTAATCATCCAAGAGATGAAAATCAAAACGACAATGAGGTACCACCTCACACCTGTCAGAATGGCTATCATCAACAAATCAACAAATGACAAGTGCTGGTGAGGATGCAGAGAAAAAGGAACCATCGTGCACTGCTGGTGGGAATGCAGTCTGGAGTTTCCTCAAAAAGTTAAAAACGGAACTCCCATTTGACCCAGTGACCCCACTTCTAAAAGTATATCCCAAGAAACCAGAAACACCAGTAAGAAAGGACATACGCACCCCTATGTTCATAGCAGCACAATTTACAAATAGCTAAGATTTGGAAACAGCCTAAGTGCCCATCAGCAGATGAGTGGATTTTAAAACTATGGTACAGCCCTAACCGGTTTGGCTCAGTGGATAGAGTGTCGGTCTGCGGACTGAAGGGTCCCAGGTTCGATTCCGGCTAAGGGCATGTACCTTGGTTGTGGGCACATCCCCAGAAGGAGGTGTGCAGGAGGCAGCTGATCGATGTTTCTCTCTCATCGATGTTTCTAACTCTCTAACCTTCTCCCATCCTCTCTGTGAAAAATCAATAAAATATATTTAAAAGTAAATAAAAAAAATAAAAACTATGGTACATCTACACAATGGAATACCAAGCCACTATAAAAAAGAAGGAACTTTTACCACTTGCAACAGCATGGATGGAACTGGAGAGCATTATGCTAAGTGAAATAAGCCAGCCAGAGAAAAATAAATATCACATGATCTCACTCATATGTGGCATATAATGATCAACATAATTTGATGAACAAGAATAGATCCAAAGAATAGATCCAGGCAGGGGGGGTGGTTAGAGAGCAACCAAAGGACTTGTATGCATGCATATTAGCATAACCAATGGACACAGACACTAGGGTGGTGGGGGCTTGCCCAGGGTGGGAATTATTGCTGGGACTGGGGGTGGGGGAATCAATTGGGAAAAAAGGAGACATATGTAAAACTTAAGATAATAAAAAAAGAAAAAATCTGAACAAACCAATTACAACCTATGAAATCGAAGCAATAATCAAAATAAGTTCAATAAATAAAAGTTCTAGACTGAATAGCTTCACAGATAAATATTACTAAACATTCAAAGAAAAACTAACACCTATCTTTTCAAACAATTCCAAGAAATTTAAGAGGAGTGAAGACTCCCAAGCTCATTTTACAAGAGGAGCATTATCTTAATTCCAAGATCAGATAGAGACACTACAAAGAAAGAAAATTATAGGCCAATATTCCTGATGAACATAGATGCTGAAATCCTCAACAAAATATTAGCAACCTGAATTCAGCAACATAAAAAAGATCAATACATCATGATCAAGTGGGATTTATTCCTGGGATGCAAGGTTGGTATAATATTTGTAAATCAATTAACATGATGCACCAAATAAACAAAATGAAAGGTAAAAATCATCTATATATATAAAAGCCAAGCGACTGGAATGACCAAACGACCAGAACGACCAGTCGCTATGACGCACACTGCAACTGGCCAACCAGCCTGATCAAGGGCGGGACCAGCCAGCCAATCTCCTGTGGCCCCTGTCCCCAGCTGCCCCCACTCCCAATTGGCCCCCCACTCTGATCGGGGGCTGGGCCAGCGGCAAACCACCCGCGGCCCCTCCCCCCTGGCCAGCCTGGCCTGATCAGCCCCGATTGGGGCAGGCTGGCCGGACCCCACCTGTGCACAAATTTGTCCACTGGGCCTCTAGTATGATAATATCAATGGATTCATAAAAAAATAGTTGACAAAATCTAGCACCTATTTATAATAAAGTTTCTCAGCAAAGTGGGAATAGAAAACATACCACAATATAATAAAGACATATATGAAAAACCCAAAGCCAACAACATACTTAATGGCCAAAAACTAAGAGCTTTTTCCTTAAGATCAGGAACAAGACAGATGTCTGCTTTCACCACTCTTATTCAACACAGTATTAGAAGTCCTAGCCATAGCAATCAGACAAGAAGAAGAAATGAGGCATCCAAATTGAAAAGAAAGAAGTAAAACTGTCATTATTTGCAAATGACATGATATTGTATATAGAGAACCCTAAAGATTCCACCAAAAATTACTAGAACTGATAAATGAATTCAGCAAAGTAGCAGTATACAAAATACATATTCAGAAATCAGCTGCATTTTTATGCCCCAATAATGAACTATCAGAAAGAAAACTAATAAAACTATCCCACTTACAAATGCATTAAAAAAATAAAATACCTGGGAATAAATTTAAGCAATGAGGTAAAAGACCTGTACTCAAAAAATTATAGGACACTGAAGAAAGAAACTGAAGAACATATACATAAATTGAAGCATATAACGTGCTCATGGATAGAAAGAATTAACATTAAAGTGCCCATAGTCCCCAAAGCACTCTAGATTCAATGCAATTCTTACAAAAATACCAATGGCATTTTTCACATAACTAGAAAAAATAACCCAAAAAATTATATGATGAAACCATAAAAGATCCCAAATAGCCTCACCAATCTGGAGAAAGAACAAAGTTGGGGATAGCACACTACCTGATGCCAACCTATACTACAAAGCCATGGTAAACAAAAGAGCAAGGTGCTGGTATAAAAACAGATATACAGATCAATACAACTGAATATAGACAAAAACGCCTACACCTATATGGTCAATTAGTATTAGGACAAAGGAGGCAAGAACATACAATGGAGTAAAGACAGTATATTCAATAAATGGCGCTGGGAAAATTGTATAGACACATGCAAATAATGAAACTAGACCACGTTTTTACACCATATATAAGAATAAACTCATAATAGATTAAAGACTTAAATGTAAGGCTTGAAACCATAAAACTCCTAGAAGAAAACATAAGCTGTAAAGCTTACATTTCTCTTAACAACATATTTTCTGACATGTCTCCTGTGCAAGGGAAATAAAAGCAAAAAAATAAACAAATGGGACTACATCAAACTAAAAAGTTTTTGCACACCAAAGGAAACCATCAATGAAACAAAAAGACAACCGACCCATTGGGAGAAGATATTTGACAATGATACATTCAATAAAGGGTTAATATCCAAATTTATAAAGAACTCATACAACTCAATACCAAAAACACAAACATTCAATTACAAAATGGGCAGAGGACCCGCCTAGACACTTCTCCAAAGAGGACATACAGTTGGCCAATGGACATGAAAAGACGTTAATGTCACTAATCATCAGAGAAATGCAACTTAAAACCACAATGAGATATCACCTCACGCCTGTCAGAATGGCAATCATTAATAAATCAACAAACAACAAATGTTGAGCCTGGCAGGAGTGGCTCATTTGGTTGAGCATGATCCTGTGCACCAAAAGATTGCCAGTTTGATTCCCAGTCAGGGCACATACCTGGGTTGAGGGTTCGATCCCTGGCCAGGCCACATACAGAAGGCAACCGATCAATGTTTCTCTTTCATATCTCTCTCTCCCCACCTCCTTCTTCTATCTAAGCATGTCCTCAGGTGATAATTAAAAAACAAACAAAAAAATGTTGGCTGGCAAGGATGTAGAGAAAAGGGAACACTTGTGTCACCATTCATCGGAATGCAGATTGGTGCAAGTCACTATGGAAAACAGTATGGAGGTGCCTCAAAAATTGAAAATTAAACTCCTTTATCACCCAGCCATTTTACTTCTGAGTATATATCTGAAGAAACCCAAAACACTAATGTGAAAGAATACATGCTCCCCTATGTTCATTGTAGTGTTGTTTACAATAGCCAAACTATGGAAACAACCCAAATGCTCATCAACAGATGAGTGGATAAAAATACTGTGTTGTATGCAATGAAATATTAGTTAGTCATAAAAAGAATGAGATCTTATCATTGGTAAAAACATGGATGGACCTAGAGGGTAACATACTAAGTAAAATAAGTCAGTCAGAGAAAGACAAATACCATATTATTTCACTTATACGTGGAATCGAAAGAACAAAATAAAGGAATAAACAAAATAGAACAGACTGATGGTTGCCAGAGGGGAGGGTAGTTGGGGGACTGGGTGGAAAAGATGAAGGGACTAAGAAGTACAAATTGGTAATTACAAAACAGTCATGGGATGTAAAATAGGAAATATAATTAACTAGAGGCCCGGTGGACGAAATCATACAGGGGCGGGGAGTGTGCCTCAGCCCGGCCTGCCCCTTGGGTAGGGTCTCTAGGCCTGGCTGGTGATCAGGGCCTATCAGGGTTATCTTTCCCCCAGCTGCCAGCAGCTGGGCCCGCCCCCGCCGCTACCACTGCTTGCCATCTGTGCAGCGCTGCCCCCCCTCCCCCACCACCAGTCGCCTCTCTCTGCAGGTGATAGGCTTGGGGTGCTATTGCTTGGCTGGCCTGGGCCTCCCTCTGTGGGGTGATTGGTCACGGGGCCCCCAGATCAATTGCCTTGCAGAGGGAGGCCCCGCCCACCAGGCCAGGGCTCAGTGATGATCGGCGTGCAGAGTGAGGCCTGGGCCTCCCTCTTTGGGGCCATCACAGAGCTCCCACCCCAATAGAATGCCCCACTGGCTGGTGGCCTGGGCCTCCCTCTGCAGGGCAATCATGGGGTGATGATGCAGTCCCATGACCAATTGCATTGCACCCGCCTTGGCTGGCGTGGTGCCAGTGCATGTCATAGCCTGGTCATCCAGATGGTCATTCTGCTGTTCGGTCGATTTGCATATTATGCTTTTATTATTATAGATAATATTGTAATAACTATGTGTGGTGCCAGGTAGGACTGCAAACATTAGGGGAACACTTTGTGAAGTATGTGATTGTCTAAGCACTGTGCTGTACACCTGAAACTAACACAAAGTAGTACTGAATGTAGATTGTAACTGAAAAGTAAAATATTTTTAAATTTAAAAATATAGAGAAAAGAAAAGAAAATACCCCCAAACACAATGGCCACAATTGCTACACAAAAAAACACTAGAAAGAAAGCTGTTACATACTGCACATTGAAATTTCCAATCTGAGGCAATTGCGAGAGCGAAATTAGATCAACTTTCATGAAACTGTGAGAGTGAAGGAGCCTCAGCTTTGACAAATCTAGTTATTACTAAACCGGGCAATGTACTCAGCATGTGTCTAGCTCAGCTCTCCAATTGCTGGCAACAGGGGAGACTACAAGAAATTGTGTTCTGTGATATTGTCTATTTGAGATTTTTCTTGTTTCTTGAGGTAGGCCTGTACTACTATAAATTTCCCTCTTAGGACTGCTTTTGCTGGATTTGGAGTCGCTGTGTTTCATTTTCATTTGTCTCAAGATATCTTTTTATTTCTTCCTTGATCTCATTGTTTACTAGCATATTATTTAGCCTCCCTGTGTTTCTGTGTTTTTCAGGGTTGTTTTTTTTTTTTTCTTGAAATTGATTTCTGGTTTCATACCAATGTGGTCAGAGTAGATGTTCGATAATTATTTCAATCTTCTTACATTTATTGAGACTTATTTGTGGCCCAACATGTTGTCTATCCTAGAAAATGTTTTATGTGCAACTTGAAAATAATGCATATTCTGCTGTTTTGGGGAGAAATGCTCTAAAAATACCAATTAAATTTATCTGGTCTACTTTGTCATTTAAGGCCACCATCCCTTAGTTTACTTTTGTTTGGAAAAATCTACACTGATGTCAGTAGGGTGTTAAAGTCCCCTAGTATGACTATATTACTGTCTCTCTCTCCCTTTATGTCCATTAGGTGCTTAGTTACCTATAGGTGCTTCTATGCTAGGTGCACCTACAGGTAATTGTTTACAAGGGTTATAGCCTATTGTTGGATTGATCCCACTATGATTATGAAATGTCTTTTGTCTCTTACTATGGCCTTTGTTTTAAAGTCTATTTTGTCTGATATAAGTATTGCCATCCCAGCTTTCTGTCTTGTTTTGTTTCCATTTACATGAAATATCTTTTTTCTTCCCTTTACTTTCAAGGTCTGTGTGTCTACAAGGGGTCTCTTGTGGACAACAAATGCATCAATCTCATTTTCTTATCCATTCAGCTACCCTACATTTTTTAATTGGAGCATTTAATCAATTTGCATCAAAAGTGGTTATTGATAGGTACATAATTATTGCCATTTTATTATTCACATTTATGTTGTTGTTTTTTCTTTTGCTACATCTTAAATACTAGTAAGTCCCTTTAATATTTCTTGTAATACTGGTATTGTGGTGATAAACTCCTTAACTTTTCCTTGTCTAGGAAGCTCATTATTCCTTCAATTTTAAATGATAACCTTGCCAGGTAGAGTCGTCTTGGCTATAGTTCTTGCTTTTCATCACTTTGAATATTCTATGCCAATCATTTCTGGCCTGAAAATTTTCTGTTGAGCATTTAGCTGACAATCTTATGGGAACTCCCTTGTAGGTAACTAACTGTATTGTTCTTGCTGCTTTTAAGATTCTCTCTTCATCTTCAAACTTTACCATTTCCATTATGTTGTGTCTTGGTGTGGGCCTCTTTGGGTTTATCTTGTTTGGGACTCTGCACTTTCAGGACTTGTATGTCTATTTCTTTCACCAGGGTTAGGGAAGGTTTTAGTCATTATTTCTTCAAATAGGTTCTCAATCCCTTGCTCTGTCTCTTCTCCCTCTGGTACCGCTATGATGCAAATGTTGTTATGCTTGATGTTATCCCAGAGGTCCCTTAAAATGCTCTCCATTTTTTATTCTTTTTTTCTATTCTGATTAAGTATTGTCTGCTTCTGCTGCCTTTCTTCAAAATTATTAATCTCATCATCAGCTCCATCTCATTTGTTATTGATTCCTGCTAGTGTATTCTCTATTTCTGATGGCGTTTTTATGACTTCTATATCCTTTTTAAAGGTTACTATCTTTTTGAAGTTCTCACTGAGTTTCTTGACCATCCTTATAACAGTTGTTTTGAACTCTATATCTGGTAGATTGCTTACCTACATTTTTCTGGAGTTTTCTTGTGTTTTTTCATTTGAAAGATGTTTATTTGTCTCCTCATTTTGGCTGCCTCTTTGTGCTTGCTTCTATGTATTAGGTAGGTCTGTATGTCTCCCAGTGTCTGCCGGGTGGCCTTACATAGTAGGTGACCTGTGGGCCTAGTGGCACAGTTTCCCTGATGACCTGATACTGGGGCCAGAAGAGGCTGCAGACAGATGTGCTGTGTCCGTGCTGCCTGTGTGAGACATTCACTCCCGACAATAGTATTTATTTCTCTGAGTTGGAAACACACTCTAACCTTGAAGTGTGTGTGGTGGTGCTTCCTTCCTGCCACTGACCAGCCACGGGAAAGGCTGAACGCGTGTGTGTTACAGTGAGCACTGCGCTGTTTAAAGCTGACCTCCGGCGCCTGGCCATGTAACCCGTGCCCTGAGCAGTAAATAAACCATGAAGCCATCAGGAAATCTATGCTCTAGGAGAGCAGTCGCCAACCTTTCAGACCATACGAACACCAGTGGCCCGCGGACCACTGGCTGCTCTAGGATGCTAAATCATCCAAATTTATGTGAAGTCTTTCAATGGCTCCTAAACCATTAGAGGTTGTCCAGGACAAATGGAATGAATGAAGCTCTTTTGGTTATCATATGACAAAACAAATACCAGAAAAGGAAAGCAATTAAAAACAAAACTAATCAGATTACAGTCCATTGTCTGAACACTAAAACCCCCTCTTCCCTCAAGAAACCACCTTCTACTTTTGTCCAATTTGACACCAGCTATTGCTCAGAAGGACTCCATCATTCGGAGTGGTGAGAGCAGGTATTTTAAAAGGAGAAGCCACCCAGTAATGGTTCCCCTATGAGCTGTGTCTCTCAGAGTGTCTGATCCCTGAAATTCCGGGATGGCCCTTTTCTCCTCCTGCTGGGAGGGGGGAGAAAGGGATGGCTGTCCTTAATTGTTGCTTAGTTTGATTTATTAAATTCAGGGTCATTATCTAGAATGGGGTAATCTCATTAGAACTTAGACTGCTCTATTATTTCTTGGGATGGGGTTAATTTCATATTTGCAGAGTCATGTAGTAAAGAGTTCAAAATCCAATTACAAAGGCTTAATTTCATAGCAACTAAAGAGAAACATTTCTATCATAAAGGGAAATAAATACTGTGCTACTTCAGGAAACAATTTGTCAGGAACGGGGGGTCCAGGAGAAGGGTCTCCATTACTGTCACTCAACTTTGCGTGACAATGCATCACCAAGGCGGGCGAGTCTGCGGCAGGGAGCAAATTCAATCAGCTGAAGTCAAAGTAATCAGGCTGGGGTTGACACGTTTCAGGAAAGGTCAGCGTTAAGCCCATTTTCTCCTCCTTAACTCAGTTACCGTGTCATCGGCTCTGAGTTAGTATTCCTCCAGCTTGAATCTATAAAATGGATGTCTGCTGCAGAGCGCTAACTACGTTAGGACTAACAGGATTTATTTCACATTCTATTATTTGTTCTTCCTCATAATTTTCCATGTGTCATGCTGGAGGATCGGTGAGGTAATGTGATTAAGCTCAGACTTGAGCGGCTAAATGTATATTAGCAAATCAATCTGAATTTGTGCATAACCCAATCATGGTCCCACCTGCTGTGGAGGGGAAATTCATTTGCTTGCATTAGGCTTTAACTCAGTTATCATTTGCCAGGACTCGGTGGTGCGGTCTGTGTCGGTATGGAAGTGCCACTGGGTTCGGCCACACCTGCCCTAAAGTGGGTGTTTCTGGAGGGATTTCTCCTCGGGGGCAGCTGGCGGATTCTGCCTCGGGGAATGCAGGGAAGGATGACGCCTGAGGTCACCCTTCAGAGAAGGCAAACCTTCCTGGGGGGCCGGTACTGCCTTCGAGGACCCCCCACTCCATGCATCCCCCTCATGCGACGTGCGACCCACTTGGCAGGCACGTGCTCTGGCAGCGGCCGCTCACTACTTCCGAAAGGGCCTCCAGCAGAAGCTCACTGTCCACCTGCTTCTGAAGCCCCAGCGGCTTCCCCAGATGACTCGGGGGATGCGAATCCCACAGCAGATTTCAGCAAACGGGTCGGCGCTCACATGACTCCGTGGTGGCCGAGTCTGGAACGCTCTGGGGCCCCAACCCTCCCCACCACCCCCTGCAATGGCAGGATGTTGCCAGCCCTGCGCCTGGGAGAGTAGGGCAGCTCCAGGCACCCCGCGACCACCCCGCAGCGCCCGGCACCCCCGAGAAGGCAGCATCGGCCCGGGAGCGACTGTTAAAACAGCGCACAGTGCTTGTCCCTGACGACTCTCCTGATAGTGCGATGCTGCAGTGATATTGCATCTGTAAAACACCACAATGGCTTCACATGGGTAATGCTAGCAACCCAGTCCTCCTACCCAGGCGGCACTCCCATAGGCTCATCTGGGCGAGAGAGGAAACAAGATGGGCTTTCCATGGGCAAAGCAGGGCTCTCCTACGACGAACCGAACACTCGGACTCTCCGAGCAAAGTAAACCCAAACTTCCTTCTCTTAGATCTGACTGTCCATGTCAGACACAGACGGAGACCCCGGCCGCTGCCCAGTGGAGACGGCAGCCTGGCTGCCGGGGCCCTGCTGCCCTGCTCCTGGGCACAGTGAGGCGGGTAAGGCCAGCTGCACGCACAGAGAGGAGTGCAGCAAGGAGCGTGGTGCAGAGGAGCGGCCACAGGCTTTAACTCACTCGTCTTAGGTGCAAACCCCATGCTGCCATTTAGTGTCAGAAGCTCTCAGATGTGCGTCTGTGGGAACATTACGAGGCGAGGGGACCACGCAAAGGAAGGCCCTTCCCAGCTGTGAACAGCCATCAGGGCTTGAGGCCTTGGTCCTACCCTCCTTACACGCCCCTTCAGCCCCTCCACTTCACTCCGCGTGCTGGTGTCTTTCAAATGGCACTTACCTTTCCGTTTTGGTTTCATATAAATCATCTTCAATGGTGTTTGGCCCTGGAACTAACTCACCCTCTTGTTTCCTGTCACCTGTGAGCTACAGGGAAGTCAGGGGCATGTGTCACCTTTAGGCCACGTCCTGACAGGAGCACTTCCTCCGCGTCTGACACTGGCTCCACCGGGCCAAGGGCAAAGCAAGCTCACTCATTCCCAACGTGAGTAAATGGCCATTGATCAGTAAGGCCGATGGTTTCATTTTCTAAGAGCAACTTTTCTTTTGTCGTTCACCAGTCCTTCAGGTGCTGTGTTCCCGTCACACGAGCGTGTACTAGTATTTCACACGGGCTGTGCTGTCCAGTGTGGTGTGCTATTAACACAGGAGCATGCATTTCACACAGAACCGTGTTGTCCCATGTGCTGTGTCACTGACACGAGCATGTATTTTATGAGGTTGTGCTGTCCAGTGTGGCGTGTCCCTGACACATGAGCGTGTATTTTATATGAGGTGGTGTTGTCCAGTGTGGCTTGTTACTGACACACAAGCGTGTATTTTATGAGGTTGTGCTGTCCATGTAGCGTGTCCCTGACACACAAGCGTGTATTCTATGAGGTTGTGCTGTCCAGTGTGGTATGTTACTGACACATGAGCGTGTATTCTATGAGGTTGCGCTGTCCATGTAGCATGTTACTGACACACAAGCATGTATTTTATGAGGTTGTGCTGTCCAGTGTGGTGTGTTACTGACACACAAGCGTATATTTTATGAGGTTGTGCTGTCCAGTGTGGCGTGTTACTGACACACGAGATTGTATTTTATGAGGTTTCACTGTCCAGTGTGGCATGTTACTGACACACGAGCGTGTATTTTATGAGGCTGTGCTGTCCAGTGTGGCATGTTACTGACACACGAGCATGTATTTTAGGAGGTTGTGCTGTCCAGTGTGGCGTGTTCCTGACACACGAGCATGTATTTTAGGAGGTTGTATTGCAAATGCTCGAGAGGCTCCAAGCTCAGCCTCCTGGGGTATTTGCATTTTTGTCTGCTCTTTTAAGCAGCACGTAAGAAAAGAACGATTTTTCTAAAGGCATAACCACAAAGACGAGAGGAATAAAAGCAGGAACAGCCACCGAACAGTGACGGCTGCAGGGCAGAGAGGGGGCGACGGTGACATTGATATCGTCTCTACTGCTTTAAAGACACTTTGATGGGGACCAAAATACCCCAAAGAGAAAAGCATACGCCCCTCTCTGCTGCCCAGAGGCGACCCTGGTTCTACCTCTCTGCGCCCACTGCCACCTTGACCGCTCTGTTCCCTTTCGCGGCTCAGGCTCCCCTGTGCGCCCTCCTGGAGCGTGGCAGGAGCTCCGGGTGTGAGAGCTGTGGCCCCTGGACGCTGTCACAGGCTCTGCCTTGGGCCTGGGACCTGCCAGGGGCACCCTGAATGCTGGCGAGGCACCATAACAGCTGCAGGGGTGCCGCTGATTGGGACGGGGTGCCGGGAAGCAGCTGCTGCCGGAGACTGTATTCCCCAGCCCTCCTGAGGCCACAGGGAGGCCTGCTCATGGTTCTGCCCCAAGAACACTGGCCAGAAGCTACCCTGTGCCTGCTCTCAGCCTGCAGGACGCACTGTGCGATTCTCCATGCTCCAGGCCTGCGTCTGCAGCTGGACTAGATGCCCGGGGTCAGCTGTCCCCAGATGACGCCCTTCCCCAGCCATTGATGGGACCACATAAGAAAGAAATGTCTAAAGTGTCCGCTACGAGGGCGTGGGGTTATTTGCTGTTGCAGCTGGTGCCACCCTGTGTATAATTACAGTGACCACCTGACTGACTGAATGCACGGCCGATGGTGTCACCTGCTACCTGTCCGTGGGAAGCCCAGCACAGAGGACGTCACCTTTAGGAGATCCAGTTTCAGTTGCAGCTCCCCCTGCGTGGACGAGCACAGCGCGCCCACGATGATGCTCATGTACTCCTCGGCGTTGATGGCTGAGAGCTGCTCCAGGATGCTGAGGGAGGCTCCGCGGTACCACTCATCGTCCAGGAAGATCTTGATGAAGGGCACCATGCCATGGTCTTTCAGGACAACTGCAGGCCAGACAGACAGACGGGCAGGGTGACAGGGGGCTGGCACCGTAGTCTCAATAACAGCCCCTCAAACAGCCATCAGCCCCTCACCCAGACTGGCCAGGCACCCCAGTGGGGACCCCCACCCTGAACGGGGTGTGACCAGCTGCAAACACCCATCAGCCCCTCACCCAGGCTGGCCAGGCACCCCAGCGGGACCCCCACCCTGATCCGGGACACCCTTCAGGGCAAACCAGCTGGCCCCCACCCGTGCATCAGGCCTCTATCCTATATAATAAAAGGGTAATATGCAAACTGACCCTAACAGCAGAACGACTGGGAATGACTGGTCACTATGACACACACTGACCACCAGGGGGCAGACGCTCAATGCAGGAGCTGCCCCCTGGTGGTCAGTGAGCTCCCACAGGGGGAGCTCTGCTCAGCCACAAGCCAGGCTGATGGCTGCCAGTACAGCGGTGGTGGTGGGAGCCTCTCCCGCCTCCTCAGCAGCGCTAAGGATGTCTGACTGCAGCTTAGACCTGCTCCCTGCTGGCAAGTGGACATCCCCGGAGGGCTGCCGGGGTGCCAGAAGGATGTCTGACTGCCAGCTTGGGCCCTATCCCCCAGGGATCAGGCCTAAGCCAGCAGGTGGACATTCTCCAAGGGGTCCCAGACTTCAAGAGGGCATAGGCCGGGCTGATGGACCCCCCCCCCGAGTGCACAAATTTTTGTGCACCGGGCCTCCAGTATTATAATAAAAGGCTAATATGCAAATAGACTGAACGGCAGAATGACCAGTGGAATGACTGGTCGCTATGACATGCACTGACCACCAGGGGGCAGACGCTCAATGCAGGAACTGCCCCCAGTCCACAGGCCCCAGGCCATCCAAGGCGGGTGCCAGTGGGGGCCCCCTCCGATCATCCCGCCGATCACCCCACAGATCAGCCCTGATTGCCGGCCAGGCCTAGGGACCCTACCTGTGCACAAATTTCATGTACCAGCCCTCTAGTATAGGATATAAAAGCCTAAGCTACCAAATGATCGAATGACCAGTCAACCGGTCGCTATGACGCACACTGACCACCAGGGGGCAGGCACTTAATGCAGGAGCTGCCCCCTGGTGGTCAGTGTGCTCCCACAGCGGGAGTGCTGCTCAGCTGACCAGCAGACTCCAGTCATAAGGCTCACGGCTGGCAGTGGCAGGAGCCTCTCCCAATCGGGACTGACTGGGCGCAAGCCCGCGGCAGGCACAGCAGGGGCTGGGATGAGCAGGAGCAGCAGGCAGGAGCAGCAGGCAGGGTTGGACTGCTGATTTCAACCCAATCCCTGCAGGTGACGCTGAGGGACCCCAGTTTCCACATAATTCCCCAATCCAGGGCTGGTGGCAAATCTCTCTCCCTCTCTCTCTCTCTGCCAAAATTCTCAGTGAAAACAAACCAGAACTGAAATTAAGAACACATTTCATTCCCAGGTAGTTTCTTGGGAAGGGGAGATTAGAAAAATTTGGCTGGTGGTATGTTTTTGTTTAAAAGGAATTCTAAGAATCTTTTCCCAGGATTGGTATTGGAGGCTCACGTGGAATGAGCAGGAAGAAGTAATGGATTATCCCACTGGCATGATGTGGCCGTGACAGGTCACTCCATGAGGCAGGAGGCTCCGCTCCTGGGCCAGGGGCTCCCTCTGGGGAAAGCCCCGTGGGGGCCTTGGAGAGGCGGGTTCCTGAGCTCCTAACCTCAGAGGCCTTCTGCCACAGGATTGTCCCTCACACTCGGCGTAGCTGATCTGTGAGGGCCTCAGAGAGACCCCGAGTCACCAAGCCCCTGCTGTCACTTGATGTGTCGCTTCACCACACAATATGTGCACGTGCATATCCGACACCCGCTGTTCAAAGCAGCACGGAGCTGCCTGGTCTTGGGGAGCAGAATTGGGGATGAGGGAGCCCTGGGTGCACCACAGGCCCGGCACATGCAGTGAACTCCCTGAAAATGGCGAGCGCTCTTTGCTGTATTTTACGATTTGGATGTTTTAAAGCCCATAGAGCAGAGGGTATTAGTGGGTTTAGCATGAACGTGTGGAGGGGAGATACTCTTTGGTCTCATCATTCAGGATGTGCCTTTGCTTCACAGCCCCATTTATCAACTTTAAAGTGAAAGGTGTCCACCGATTTCCCGGTGATCGCGGCCACAGACCAGCCGCTGGACGTTACCCGCACGCGGTGCTGCTCTCTCCCTGCTGTGACCCGTGGTCAGCGGCCGTCCTTACCCGCGTTCCGGACGGAGCCGTTCAGCAGCGCGACTACGGTCTCCAGCATCACACCCGTCAGTTCCCGCTCTGGGTCCCGGACACCGGGGGTGGGCTCCTTGTTTCCTGAAACATTTAAGAAGCAGTAAAAAATGTTAATGTGCACGGCCCGATCCCAAATCCCCGACTGCATCCGTTTCCTACCCTCTTACAGAAAGGCGAATCTAATGCTTCCATTGTAAGGGAGTGCACATCCCAGGTGAGAAGATGTAACCCCACTGCCCTGAGAGCAATGGTCACCACACCAACATCTCCTGGAGGCTCGTTCCTAAACCCCAGGAGCTGGTCCCTTCCCCGGGGTTTCTGACTTAGAGGTCTTGAGTGGAGTCCTATCGCTGCATCCCTAACCAGTCCCATCTGTGCTGATGGGCAGGCGTGAGGGCCAGGCTTGGAGAACCACTGTTGTGCAGGATCCCCGAAGCCCTGCCTTCTTCACCTTCCTTTGGACACCCGTGTGTGTGTGTGGAGAGGGGGGAGGCTGCCAGCTCACACCACAGGCACGAGATGCGTGAGAGACCGTGGAGTAGACTGTCCCCAGTAGCTCCATGAGGGCACACCAGGCCTGTGTGCTCACCTGAGTCCCCAGAGCCGAAAGAGCCTGACTCAAGAGGGAAGTTCAGCACATATGTGGGGAATGAATGAATGAGTAAAGGTAGCGCTTATTAACCAGGAGACAAAGTATCCAAGAAACAGCAAGAAATGTAACAACAGAGGCAGGAAGTAAGATCAGATCCATCAGCTCACAAGAAGGTTCGCATTCTCCGGGAGTGGTCGTAGGCCTGCGACTGGGTTTGAGAGTAAGTCTACACCAGGCTGCGGAGAAGCCTGCACAGCTAAGCTAACAAGAAGCACTGACCCCACGTGGGAGATACTCTTTGGTCTCGGTTTAGGATATGCCTTTGCTTCAAAGAGCAGTAGAAAGAAGCACAGACAAGACTCGTGGAGACCTGGCTCGGGCCCAGCTATGCCCGACGGAGCACCTGCTCCTCAGCCCCGCACCCCAGGAGGCACGGTCCTTCTGGGCTCCACAGCAGTGGGCGTTCCTCCAGGCAGGTCATCTGTCTCCATAGGGTGAATAGGGGTAAGATGACTGACATTTCTTGAGTAACTACTATGCACCAAGCATGACAATGGGTCCCTTCCTTCAGGCACTTCCCACTGAATTTTCACAACAGCCATAGATAGATAGATAGATAGATAGATAGATAGATAGATAGACAGATAGACAGACACTTCCATGTTACAGAGGGGAGAAGAGGCTCATCGAAGCTAAGTAATTTGCTCAGGATCGCTGAGCCCCTACGCGGCACAGCCGGGTTCCAGCCCAGGGCCGGCTGGCCCCACGCCCACGCGCTCTCCCTGAGCATCTTTCCCTCAGAGGCCAGGAAGCAGGCAGACTGATGACTGTAGCTTGAGTCTGAGCAGAATTCCAGAAGCGCCAACAGCTCGCGAGCCCGCTCCCTCCCAGCCAAGCAGTAGGAGGAGTAGAGGCGGGAAGGTGAAGCGAGGTCAGCGACAGGCTCCTGTGACTCGGAGTCGCTCCAGGCGGCAACCCAGAGGGGCAGCTGTGGGCAGATGGAGGGAAAGCCAGGGGAACTGAAACGATGTTCATGCTCTGATTCCCGTCTGAAAGTTGGCGGAGGTGGGGGTTGCAGACAACCACAGAGGGGCCCCAGCAGAGCGGGCCCATGGGGTGCGGTCAGGCAGCGAGGGAACCCGGGCCAGCACTCCTGAATGTGTCCTGCTGAAAACAGGGTCCTGAAGTCCCCCTGGGGGAGCAGAGGTGCTGATGCTGAGAGTCCAGAGTATCGGGGCTGCAGGGGGAGGAACAACGCCAAGGAGCCATGGGCACACAGCCCAGCAGGGCACACAAGGTGTGGCCAAAATTCGGAGGGGCAGCTGAACCGCAGGGACCCCTGCTCCCAATGGGAGACCATTGGGCCCAATAGCACCGGGTGAGCAAGGCGGCCGCATCCAGGCTCCCCAGCCAGTCCCCACCCGAGCCCCACGCCTCTCTGAGCTCCTTTCCCTTGGCCCTTCCCCCGCCATCTCCCCATCTCCACACTCAGGCAACACTCGGGGAGGAAATGTGTAAAAGCTGAGAATTCATGGGCCTGAGCTAGCTCCATGAGTCTGTTAAAATTACACCCATCCTGCCCTGGCCAGTGTGCTCAGTGGTTAGCGTGTCAGCTCATGCACCAAAGGGTCACAGGTTCAATTCCTAGTCAAGGCATGTACCTGGGTTGCAGGTTCACTCCCTGCTCTCCTGGTCGAGGCACATGCCGGAGGCAACCAGTCAATATGTCTCTCTCACATCGATGGAGTCTCTCTCTCTCTCTCTCTCTCTCTCTCTCTCTCTCTCTCGCTCCCTCACCCCACTCTCTCTGAAAAGCAATAGAAAAAATATCCAGGTGAGGATTAACAACAAAAACAAAACATAAAATTACACCCATTCCCCTCATCTCTCCATGGGGAAGCTCAGGCTAGTCATAGGAGATAGGGAGGCTGCTGCTCTGTGAAGTCATGTGCCCCGGGGTTCCTTCCCTGAGCCCCATGGGCCAGTGACGGGGCGAGCCCACTTTCTCGGTTGAGCTGATGAGCAGGAGGGTGGGCCTGCAGAACCGGCCCAGCTAACGGACGCCCAGCCTGTCCCCCTCCACCTCCCAGGCTTCTGCACACCTGACTTCCTCAGGACCTTGGCCCGCTTCCGCAGCTGGGCGAGCAGCAGGCCCAGGAGCCCCGAGTCCCGGAAAATGTCTGTGAAGAGTGGGTCCGCGCCGGCGATCCTGAGGACACTCTGCAGGGCCCTGAGGGTGCAGAGCGGCTCAGAGCTCTCCATGATCAGGCGCTGCACCTTCCCCAGGATCTCGTGGGGCACGTAACGCAGCTCGAACACCAGGGCCTCCAGCAGCTGGAAGAAATGCGTCTGCACCTGGGCCGGCTTCAGGGGCACGAGCTCCACGAACTGGGAGATGGGCTGCAGGGTCCACTCCAGCAGGAAGAAGTTGCGGGCGTTCCAGGCCCACATGGTCCTGATGGCCGAGAGCACGTGCGTGCAGAGGAGGGCGTCGCTGGCTTTGTGGAAAACATTCTGCAGGACCTGGAAGGCCTGGAGGTTCTTAACGGTCACCCCTGAAAAGGAAAAAGATCCTGCAGGTCATTTCTCCTGCCTCTGCCTAGAGATGCGTGATGGCCTTATCATCAGGAAATACCGTTTAAGGTTTCTGTTTTCTAGCTCCTGTGGGTAAAAGCCTATCAGAAGTCCCGAAGCCCAGCCGCCCAGAGTGTAAGGCCCGAGCTGCACTGTCCGCGACGAGGTGGGCGACAGCGCTGGGAGGGTCACCCGCGCGTAAAAATGCACTGGGTTTCCAAGACACAGCAGAGAAACACGCAAAAAGCCACTAACAATTATTTGTAATGACCACATGTTAAAATAGTCATACTCTGGATATGTTGGGTTAAATAGAAGGTATTATGAAAAATAATTTAAGCTGTTCCTATTTTTTTTATATAAGGCAACTAAGACGTTTAAAATGAGGGAATGCGACTCACATTGTATTTCTATCGGGCAGCACTGGCTGAAGGATTCATTTCCATCAATTGAAATCAAATTATTTTAAACATTCCTGAGCAAAGTCTGCTTCATTTGTAAACAAACTGTTGAATAGACACCCCTGACCGCACCCCCCCTACTCCCCAGCTTGAAGGTTAGGCCCGTTCCCTCTGGCCCGGGGACACCCCCCTGAGGCCCTGCCTGCAGCCAGCCCTGCCTCAGACACCAGGGCCCTCCCTCTGGTCCAGACACTTCCTTGGGAGCTGGGGTCCCATCCAAGGGCTTTTCCTAAACTTCCTCCCTCCTCCCCACCCGCTCCGAGGCCTCTGCACTCTGGTCCGCTCAGGCCTCGGCACCGTTTCCCCAGATGCTCCCAGTCACTGTCTATTTCCCGCCTGTGCTCCCTGCCTTTAAACCTCTTCCCTGCCTCTCTGCCTGGACAGCCACGCAAGGCCTTGAACACACCTCTGTGCAGGGTTTCCTGACCCAGAGCCCACCCACTGCTGGAGTCACCGCCGCCCTGATGCTGTCATCAGTCAGGTTAGGCACATGGTCGCCGAGCAGGTATGGCTGCAGGTATGTGTGACCATCTCCACAGATGATTTGCAGGGAGCGGACACCCGGCGCCCAGCACGGGGCAGAGAGCTGGCTGCAGAAAGCACCGCGCATGTCCCCTGAGCTCATCAATAAGCGTGGGCCTCGCCAAGAGCCGAGCGGGCACGGACCTGAGCCGGTGACTGTCTCAGGGCCGAGTCATTAGATCCGCAAATGCTCTTGTACCAGGGACGGTGAGGCCAGGGGCTCCCACTCCTACTTGACAGTCCCCGCCTTTACTAGGTAACCGTGCACCCTAAGTCCCATCCAAGGCATCTAGAAAAATCTATGAAGGAGAGATTTAAATCCATAAGCCATCTCCCAGATGTGTGACAGAACTAGACCTCAAGTGTTTGTTTCTTTACAAAGACCGGGTGGAAGCCTGGGCAGCCCTGTGAGGGCACAGTGCCCACTGCGGGTACCTGACCCGGCAGACTCACCGGAGGCCTCCTGGTGGAACTTGAAGCCTTCCAGCTGAGGGTAGGTGACGCTGTCGAACACCTTCAGCTCCGCCCGCCCGCAGGTCGTCAGCCACACCACCAGCCCCAGGAGCTCCTCCAGGTGGGGATCCACTTCGCGCAGGTGCAGCCCGTCGTACCTGCAGGGACAGGGAGGCGGCTCCTGGGCTCGGGGATCAAGAGCCACGTTTGCTAACAGTGCTCCTCAGGGTGCAGAGGCAACGGGATTGACGTGCTGAGAAAGACCCCAAAGGTCCCCACCACATCAGCACCGAGAGGCAAGGGCAGCGCCTGGGTAAGGTCAGCTGCCGGCCAAGGTCAGCCTTCGGCCTGAAAGTGCAACCAGAACACAGAGGCAGCCCCGGCCTCTGCTCACAAGGCTGCTTTCTGTGGCCCGACCCCAAAAGCCATGTGCTTTGGGCAGGAGCACCCCAAAATGAGAGCTTTCACATTTCTGAAGAGCAACAAAGGGGAAGAGTCTGACCTGGCCAGGCCTCCCGCCGATTTCAGGGCTGAGCACTGGTTCCTTAGCTGCTGGGAGGGGCTCGCACTGGGAGGAGGCCCTGGGCCTGCCACCCTGCTATGCCCACAGTGTGTGAGTCAGCATGTGACCACGTAAGGCAGAAAGAAAAGCAACGAGCTGCCCGGGCCTGGGACAGCTCCTTCCCTCCTGCCTCCACAGGAAGTGGGGGCACCAGCACCCATTTAACCAAAAAGTGTTCAGGAGCTGCTGTGACCTAGCCCTTCCTGGTGGAGACAGCCAGGGGGTCAGAGTTCAGACTAATGTGAAAGGTGCATCATCACAGGGACATGTGTCCCTGTGGAGGAAGGCCTTCTGGTTGTCATTTAGTCACATCATTTTGGAGACAGCACTGCAGGCTTCACCGCCAGACAGCAAGCCTGACTCAGCGGAGTCCCTGAGCACAGCGCGGGCTGCGTCCCAGAGGAGGCCTGCTCACGCTCAGGCAGAGCCGGGGAGATGTGAGCCCCGCTGTGCCGCGCCCCTAAGGTCAGTGGCGTTTGCAGTCCCAGACATTCTGTGATTCTCCTCTTGGCTTACCCACCCCCACGCCCCAACCTGAAGGTGACGTGCTGGTCAGAATAGAGCCAGCCAGCTGAGTTCTCCTGACCCTGCAGAATAGTGTCTGCGCTTGCTTTCCCAGGGACTTAAGGGGTCAGGACTCAAGGGCGAGGACGGGAGAAGCTCTAGGAGACAGAAGGAGGCAGTAGGGAGCGTTATGGAGCCAGCGTCCCATCAGCGACTGGAGCCCAAGCCTCCTGGGCTCTGGGGTGCAGGGTGCCCCTCTCCCCCCCACCCCCACCCCACAAGCGGTAACTTTGCTGGTTATTTATCCATCAGCTTCTGCCCATCACGGGTTGAGGACTGCTCGTGGGGGCCATTCCCGGCACTTCCTGCCCTTCAGCACATGGCAGCGCCCATTAGAGCTGTCCCAGAAAGCCCTCCAGCCCGCCACGTGGGCTCCCACGGCGTCTGTCGGGCGGGATGGCATGGAAGTGGTCCATGCCACCAAGGGACTTGGCACAATTATCACCACCAGCCACTGGCTCTCCAAGGGAGTGGCTCTGGCTCCCAAGCCCACTGCACGTTGAATTACTTTTGCAATAAAACTCTCTCTGGCCACACTCTACAGAGAGGTGTGTTTCAGACACGCGGGGAAGCCCGCGGATCTTTCTCCGAGGCACCCAGTGATTCTGAGGAGCAAGGTTCGGGGGTTCTCCCCACCAGGCACAGCGCTTACCGGAGGAACACTTTGAGCAGCAGAGGGTAGCCCTCCCCATTCTCAAACTCCAGGAGCAGAGCCTGGGAGACAGGGTAGGCGTCCTTCACGAAGCCCAGGACCAGGCCGGCAGCCTCGCTCAGCTCGGGGGCGGGGAGCGAGTCCGCCAGCCGGGAGAGGTTCTGGAGGCAGAGCTTGATGCAGTCCCTGGCTGTGGGAGGAAATGCACAGTCTGCTCAGAGCCAGGCTTTTCTGCTGGTCGTTCCCTCCTGCCCCACCCCCTCTGGGCTGCACATCAAGATGTGAGTTAATCCAAAGCATTTTTCTTTTGCTCTTGGATCAAGAAGAAGACTCCCCCTGGGAATCGCCATCCTGAGAGCGGGCTCTGCAGGTTGGACGGAGGCTGAGACAGGAGGGAAGCCTGTCAGCCCTCTGCTCCCAACCCCCAGCTCCTGGGAGGGGCTGGGCCACTGGGTAAGAGATGCCAAAGAAGCAGCTCCGGAGGTGGCAAGAGCAGTCTGAGGACAAGTGCAGGGGAGGCCGTGGGTGTGTGCGAAGGAGAGGGGACAAAGATGGTGGGTCTCAGCACTAGAGTCAGGGGTCAGAGCCCCACTACGGGACACAGGGAAGTGGCTAAGCAGGGCCACGGTGGGGCCTGGCCATGGTGGTCCCCCAGGGCTGTGGGAAGCCGAGGAAGACTTGCACTAGAAGAGAAGTATCACTGGATTTGCATCTTGACTGATCACTGTTTTTATGGCTCTTTCATGGGGAGAAGTCTCTTCCAAGTGCCAGAGTCAGGAGGAGTGCCAGAAAGTGAGAGAGAGCTGGAGAAGGTGAGGGAGAGCTGAGGAGGTCAGGGAGAGCTGAGAAGGTCAGGGAGAGCTGGAGAAGGTGAGGAAGAGCTGGAGAAAGTGAGGGAGAGCTGGAGAAAGTGAGGGAGAGCTAGAGAAGGTCAGGGAGAGCTGGAGAAAGTGAGGAAGAGCTGGAGAAAGTGAGGGAGAGCTGGAGAAAGTGAGGGAGAGCTAGAGAAGGTCAGGGAGAGCTGGAGAAAGTGAGGGAGAGCTGGAGAAAGTGAGGGAGAGCTGGAGAAAGTGAGGGAGAGCTGGAGAAAGTGAGGGAGAGCTAGAGAAGGTCAGGGAGAGCTGGAGAAAGTGAGGGAGAGCTGGAGAAAGTGAGGGAGAGCTAGAGAAGGTCAGGGAGAGCTGGAGAAAGTGAGGGAGAGCTGGAGAAAGTGAGGGAGAGCTGGGGAAAGTGAGGGAGAGCTGGAGAAAGTCAGGGAGAGCTGGAGAAAGTGAGGAAGAGCTGGGGAAAGTCAGGGAGAGCTGGAGAAAGTCAGGGAGAGCTGGAGAAAGTGAGGAAGAGCTGGGGAACGTGAGGAAGAGCTGAGAAGGTCAGGGAGAGCTGAGAAGGTCAGGGAGAGCTGAGAAGGTCAGGTATAGCTGGAGAAGGTCAGGGAGAGCTGAGAAGGTCAGGTATAGCTGGAGAAGGTCAGGGAGAGCTGAGAAGGTCAGGTATAGCTAGAGAAGGTCAGGGAGAGCTGAGAAGGTCAGGGAGAGCTGAGAAGGTCAGGGAGAGCTGAGAAGGTCAGGGAGATCGCCTATCAAGAACCTGAGACAATAATAATGTGTACTCGGTCCCTGGGTTGAGAGGCCTGGGCTGCACCAGAGAGTCTGCATGTGGACGGGGCACACCTAGAATTCAGGGCTCGGCAGGTAGCGGCCAGCCCAGCGCTCACTTGCCCACCTTCTCCTCAGCTTAGGCGCCCACAGAACCAGCCCATTTCTCACAGGGGTACAGGCTCCACCCGGTGGCAGGCTCCACGAGGCAGAATTGTTCTTTTCCAGTTGAGAATACGATACAGTGAGGACCCCACCCCTCCCATGGGTACAGCCTTTTCTTGGGCATCTCCAGCTCCAGCCTGTGAGTGGAGTGGGGGGACTACAAAGCACCTCGGGCCCAGCTCAGCCTGGACCATTACCGCTGGGCCTGGCCTCACAGGAACCTGAACTGGAACTGGGCTGCCGTTCCTGTGGGCTCTGCCTCGGTAGGAGGTGGGCTTGCTGAGTTTGGCCAGCCCTCACCGCGGGTGCCCTCTGTCACAGGAGGCCCCAAAAGAAGACCGGCCGCAGGGCACGTGATTGTGGACAGGCAGGTCACACCGGCAGGCTCTGACCTACTCCCCAAAGACACCATACCTTGGGGTCAGCCCAGGGGTGCCTCCCAAGAGGCACTTTAGCTGGTGAGCTAAGGAAATGCCACTGAGCGGGCAGGGAGGCAGCTCAGGGAGCCTTTGTCACAGTGCCCCTCGGGTTGGCCTGGCAGAGCCTCCCTCTGGCCAGCCACGGAGAGGAGGCCAACACCTCCTCCCAAGACGTGAGCCACAGCGGCCCATGTTCCCAGGGTTATCTGTGTCCTTGGGAGGCGGCAGGAGATGCTGAAGGAGCAGCTACAACTGGTCCTGCTGATGGAGTTGATGCCCTCGGGGCCCTGCCTGGCTCGCACCGGGTGGTGACGCGGCAGTGACGGCCGGGGGAACCCACTGCGTGCCCACGCCATCTAAGCACTTCAGATATGTCAACCCCCAAAGCGTAACCGTCCAGTGAGATCCGCGGGACCGCCTTCCCATTTTACAGACAAGAAGATGAGGCGCCCAGGCAGTGAAGTGCCCGAGGTCACGCCACCGGAGAGCAGAGCCAGGTGTGCGTCCCTGCTGCTGCCCCAGCAGACGCTGAGGCCCAGGGAGCGGCATCTCCAAGTTCAAATCTGATTCTCTTCTTGGAAACCCAGGAGCCTTGGCAAGCTCTTCAACATACTAATCTGTTTCCCATTGCAAAATGGCATGATCATCAACATCCATCTCCAGGAACAGATGAGATAACACACAGATGGGCCCGGCAGATTCTGGTTGACAGTATGTGAGCAGCTAAGGGGCTCCCCTTCCCCTCCTCCAATGGAGCATCCAAATGAACAACAAAAGCACTTTCATGAATGGAACCAAGCACTACAGGGTCAGCTACTGGCCCAGCTGGGCATCCATGAGAACCTGTTTGCCCTTCTCATTTCTGGTCCCAGAAATCTATCCTGATGCTGCAAGGGCATGACAGGGACCTGCTGTGGGAAGTGGGTCCCCGGGGACTTACCCTGCAGGTACTGAATGACGCTGAGGTCCTGGGCCTGGGAGATGGCCCTCAGCACACAGAAGGTAGGCTCCTTCCAAAAGCAGCAGCTGTGCTCCCGGAGGCAGGTGGTGGCAATCAGCAATGCCTGGAGCTCATTCCCTGCGAGGAGGCCCTCCAGCCCCTGAGGCTCGCTGCAGATGTTGAGCAACATCTGAGAGGAAGAAGGAAGGAAGACCCAGGAGACCGATTAGAAGCCTCCTTGCTGCCGTGGACTTGCTCCCTGCTTTTACAGAGCACTGAGGGCACATGTTAGCACATAGATGGCTTTGTATGCTGTCACCCTCTGCCCAGACCAGCATGGTCACCAGTACCACCAGCAAAGGATGAGGGGCTCGGGCTGTCTGAACTCTTAACTGCTGTAAAGGCAGGAGTTACCCTTTCCAAGTCAGAATAACAAAGAAGTGTTGGACTTGGATGGGTGTCTTTTTATATAGAAATGCCAGGAAAATGGCATTGACCATTAAAATACAGGATTAACAGGACCCTGTGCTACTTAGAAAACAAGATGCAGCCTGGCCAGTGTGGCTCAGTGGTTGAGTGTCAACCTATGGACCAGGAGGTCAAGGTTTGATTCCTAGTCAGGGCACATATCTGGGTTGCAGGATCGATTCTGGGTTGTAGGGGCCATGCCAGAGGCAGTCAATCAATGATCCTCTCTCATCATTGCTGTTTCTATCTGTCTCTCCCTCTACCTTCCTCTCTGAAATCAATAAAAATAGATTTAAACTAGAGGCCCAATGCATGGAATTTGTGCAAGGGGCTTGGCCCTCGCAGTCGCAGCAGCTTGCCTCAGCCCTCGCAGCCTTGGCTTTGTCCTGAAGGTCGTCCGGAAGGACGTCCAGAAGGAGGTCCGGTCTAATTAGCATATTCCACTTTTATTGTTATAGATAATAATAATAAAATAAAATAAAAAGCCAGATGTATCCTGAATCCCTGGTTAGCATTCATGCCTCACTTCTCCACACAGCCATGAGCGTTGTCCTGTAACCTCCGACCTGGGACCCTTGTTCCCACCAACCCAATCTCCTGTGGACTTGGGACACTGCCTATGCCCTTGGGGAGAGTCACAGCAGGCAGCACCTGCAGGGACTCATCCGGCCTCCTTTCTCTTGGGCTCTTGCTGGTCTAACAGGACCTTCTCCCAGTTCAGCAGGTACAGAAGCTCCTGCCACTGAATGCAGGCCCTCGGCACAGGGATGGAGGCCAGCCGGGCACCTAGGACTGGCTACAGACCCTGCACGTGGGTGTGGCCGCAGCCCTTGGCTCAGATGACCATTCTGCTGCTTGCCCCCACCTCCCCATCACAGCTCTACCCCAACCGCCAGCTCTCAATGCCATTCCCTCAGAGCTGCATCCTCCATGCTCCTCTGTGAGTCAGCCCCTGGGCCTCCCTTCCCAGCCCTGCCTTTGCCTTTGCCTTTCCCTGCAGAGCACCGAAGGCAGTGGACATGCTGACTTATTCGCAGGATGTCCCCCACTTGCTTCCACACCTTCCTGTCCCCTCTCCGAGAGGGACTGTGCCAGCTGAGGGATCGCGTCTGGCACAGAGCCGCACCGGGAGGAACTTCATACTTTTTATGGAATGAAATGAGGAATGAACGCAGGTGGGGCCTAGCGCTGGGGGGCGCATTCTGTGCATCCGCGGGCAACCCTGGAAAGACAGGGCCGCGCTCCCTCCCTGAGCGCACGGAGAAGTCACAGGATAAAGATGTGTCCACGTGCCCAGCACTGTGTCCCAGTACATTTGGGATATGGTTACATCCAGGCAAATGGGGCCAGCGTTTCCAGGGTTTCCAGCAGGCAGAGTGCGGATAAGCCGCGGACGGGCCGATGCCTCTGGCAGCCACGCCTCTGGCTGGAGGATGAGTCTGCGATGGGTGTTCATCTGCATGCAGATGCTCAATGGGCAGCTGCACTTGGAAATCCCCAAACGGTCTAGCACCTGCTCTGGGAGGCACTGCCCAGGCGCTGGACACACAGCCGTGAGTGAGACGGCCTGCTCCCCACCCTCACCAGGGGCAGGGGCAGCAGTTGTCCGTGGAGGGTGGCCCCCGAAGACAGAGAGCAGGACTTGTCAGTGGGGGGCAGGGAGCTGAGGAGGGGCATTATGTGAAAAGTTGCTGCTGGCTGTCAGTGGACAGGAGCGAGGGGCAATGACAAGAGGAAATCGCACTTGCAATTCAGTGGCCTGAGATGGCTTCTTGGGAGGAGGGGAGGCAGCATCGCGGGTGGTGCGGAGCCCACTGAGAGTGAACTGGGGATCCAGAGTCCCGGCCCAGCCCCCACCCGCCCCTGAGCTCACGTTTCCTGTGTTTGTATAGAGCAAGGAGCACAGCACTGCACACATCTGGGGACGGAGGAGGTGACAGACAAGAGACCACGGCACAAGGGGCATGGCAACTGCTTAGAAAGTGTTGGCTAGTTAGTGATGCAGTGCAGTTAGCAAGCGCGTCTCAGATGGGAGGTGGCCAGCGACAGAAGGTTCCAGATGCAGGCGAGGACCGGCAGGGCCCAGGAATGCGGGCTGGAGAAGGAGCTGGTGGGCCAAGCAGAGAAGGCACTCACGTTTCTGGGGAAGAACAAGGGGAGCAGGGAGGGATACAGAGGCACAAGAGGGAAGTCCATCCTCCGGATGCCTAGGCCTCTCGCGTTTGCAGAACGTGGGGCGGAGGGATGCGCTGGCCTTGAGCAAGGCAGGTGGGAGCGGCTCCCAGAGGCAGAGATCGGCCCAGCCCAGAGGGGCTCAGCCCGGCTCTCACTCACCTGCACAAACATCCTCTGAACTTGAACATCGTCCTCCGAATGCTCGTCCTCCTCCAGAGGAAAGACGAAGAAGAGGTACAGACACTGCAGGAGCAGGGCTGGGAGCCCCGACTCGGCAACGCTGCCCAGTGCCTCCTGCAAGGGAAGAGCAGGCTGTGACCGAGGCCGGGCGGCCGGCACTGCCCCAGGCCCTTGATCCCCTCGTCAGATCCAACCTCATGACGGCCCACCCACCGGGAAGACCAGCGCCAGAGCTGCGGACAGAGGAGAGGACACGGGCGCCGGCAGGGCCCAGCCTGTGTGTGCAGCACCCGGGACCTTTTTCCACATGCCCGCCCGCAGCTCCGCCTGGATCACTGTGGCTGCTGTCTCAGTGTGCGCACACGTGCGTTTGCATGTGCATGTGTGTGTGCGTGCACAAGTGGAGTTCATCTAAAAAGCATGCTGACCACACAGTTAGAAAAACAGAAAGGAGAAGAGGCAAGAACCAGGAGTATCAGGCAGTGCCGGGCCCCCTGCCCCAAAGGCTCCTGGGCAGGCAAGGCCCGCCTCCCTGGACGCCTGGCTCTGCAGCGCCCCCGCAGGCAGCTCTCCCCACCCCTGCTCCACGGGCTCCCCAAAGGCAGCTGCTCACTCTCTTGGCTCTGGGTCTGGCTGCCCCAGCGGAAAGCCATCTTCAGGTCAGTGTTACCGCTCAGCTGGAAGCAGCCCTTCCCGGGAGCAGAGGCCCACTCCATGCTGCGGCCCTCTGGCCACAGGGCCGGCAGGGCTCCCGCTCCCACAGGGAAAGCCAGGCGGCCCTCCCTGGCTAACGCTGCCGCCTGCTGCTCACACCACATGCTGCCTCTAAGGCTCCTGCGATGCCTGTGTCACCCCGGACAGAAGGCAGCAGCTGCGCTCTGCTCCCCTGCCATTCCCAATGTCGCGGGCTAGACCCCCCACAGTGGGCACCCCAGCAGCCGACAGACCGGAGAGTCTTGGGCCTGCCCTGCAAGGGCCTCGGGCCATTTCTGCTGATGGCCAAGCTGCCAGGACACCGGCCTCAGCAGACCACTCGGCGGGGAGGACCAGGCCCCTCTTCCCAGTGGGTGCGGGTGGGCAGGGAAGGCGGCAGTCTGCTAGCACTGCCTCTGGGTGAGCATGCTCGGACAGCGCCTCCCGGTGCGGCTCCTTCCGTCTGAGTTTAACAGCAGGCAGAACCCAGCCGAGGCTCAGAGCACAGCCCTGGTCAGACAGACTGCGGCCACACCCCACAGCAGAGCCTGGTCCTCACCCCGGCGTGGCCGTGGCGTCACCAGGGCGGACTCAGTGCTGGGACGCCAGCCCTTTTCAATCTCACAGCGGCCCCAGCACTGAGGCGCTACTGTCCCCAACTCTCAAATCAGCTGCACCCGTCACAGTGACGTGCCGCATGTCACGGGCGGTCAACTGACAGGGCAGGATCCAGACCAGAATCCCAGAATTTCAGAAGCCGTTCCTACACCAGAGGGGAGCCAGGGCGAGAGAGGAGAAGCCAGCTTCCTGGGAAGAAAGGCTCTGGGAGCCACGCCCTGCCCTGAGCTGAGGCCTCCCTCCCGGTGGCTGAGGAGGCCAGGCCGTGGCTCCCAGCACTTACCGTGTCCGTCCCCGAGAGCAGGAAGGCCGACTTCAGGAGCAGGTAGCCGTCCTGCTGCGCATCCCGCTTCCACCGCAGCAGCTGCCCCGCGGCCGCCCGCGCTTGCTCTGACAACAGCGGAGAAGAGGAAACGTGTCAGTGGGTGATGCAGGGACTTGCTCACCAGTTTGCCCTCCACTTGCCACCCACCTATGAGCTCTACCTTCGCCTCTTTGGAGACGTCCACTTCCTGCCCTCCCCACAAGGCCGCCTGAACCTACACCCACCCTCACACTCAGCCAGTTACCCTCCTTGGAGGCCAGCCTTTAGCATTCAGTCTTCCCTGGTCAGCAACCGTCAATGGCTCCCCATTGCCAAGTAATAGGAGCAAGTTCCTCACCATAGACTTCCCACAACTGGCCTCCACCCCACTCTCTCTATTGCAGCCCCTCCATCACAGGGGTTCCTGCCTCTGCACCCAGCTCAGGCCACCCTGCCCGGAGCTCCCTCCACAGCCTTTGTCTGGGCTCTGTGCTTGGAAGACTGCGAGTCAGGGACCCCACAGCAAAACACATGCTCTGACCGGGGGTCTTGTCTGGATCGAGTTCTCCACTGAACACTCAGGTGCCTTCTAGCCCAGCACTTCCTCCCAGAGGCCCTGCTCCTGTGTGTGTGTGTGTGTGTGTGTGTGTGTGTGTGTGTGTGTCTCCCAGGAGCAGCAGTTCCCTGAGACCCCCTTCCCTGCTCTGCTAGCCTTTCCCTTGTTCCCAAGGGACTCGGTGGCAGACTGGGCCCGTGGTCTCTTTGGCAGGCACTTCGCTGACTAACTAGAAAGCAGAAGGGCAGAGCAGGGCCGAAGGCCTTCAGCACGTGCTGCTCCCACAGGGCCCAGGGCCGCTCCGCACTCACCCGCAGGCTTTCCCACCAGCACCTGCTGGATCTCCTGGGCGAGCTGGCTGGACACTTCGCCGGCCAGCCTGTGCAGGCTGGGAAAGCAGATGAGCCCCACGGAGTGCTCCCAGGCCTGAAGGCACACACAGGTTGGTCAGAGACGTCACAGCTCCAGAGCAAGGCCCGAGCATCACCTCCCTCTCTCCCTGCCATCCCTCGGCACAGGCTCAACGCTTCCCAGGTGCATCCCAAGGCCGCCCCCGCCTTCCCTCCTCCCACTGCACCCCCGCCCTCAGGCCTGCAATCCCAGCTCTCTGCTGAGCTCCAACCCACGGCCCATACCTCCCGGACTCGTGCTCCTTAAGCCTCAGACATGCATCACCGAATCCAGTGCCTCAAACCCGCTGCATCTCCTCTCCCAGAGGGGCCTTGCCAGTCACCCAGCTGCCCTCCTGGGAACCCCCAAGAGAGAGAGTCTCCAGGTCTCCCTCTCCCTCACCTTCCTCCCCCGTCAGTGCTGTGTCCCACTGATGCTCCTCTTTTCCGAATTTCCCCTGGTTTCTCTAGTTATCCTGTTTCTAGGATGGCTCTTCCACCCAGTCTTTGCCCTTCGCGCTGTGTTGTCACAGGCCCAGTTCACCAGTCCTGGGAGGAGACTCCCATAGGCCACAGTCAGAGAGAGGGACTAGTCCTGGGAGGAGGAGACTCCCCCAGGGCACAGAGAGGAGGGACTAGTCCTGGGAGGAGGAGACTCCCCCAGGGCACAGTCAGAGAGGAGGCTCTAGTCCTGGGAGGAGGAGACTTCCCCAGGGCACAGTCAGAGAGGAGGGACTAGTCCTGGGAGGAGAAGACTCCCCCAGGGCACAGTCAGAGAGGAGGGACTAGTCCTGGGAGGAGAAGACTCCCCCAGGGCACAGTCAGAGAGGAGGACTAGTCCTGGGAGGAGGAGACTTCCCCAGGGCACAGTCAGAGAGAGGGACTAGTCCTGGGAGGAGAAGACTCCCCCAGGGCACAGTCAGAGAGGAGGACTAGTCCTATGCCAGGACGTGAGTTCAGGAATCTCCCATCCCTGGTGCTCACCAGGAAGGTAGGTGCTGTGGGCATTCCTGGTCACTAGTGGCCGCTATAACATGCAGTTTTGCTGGACTCCCATTCACTGTACCCATTTACTAGCTGTCTAAGTTTTATTCCTGCCCAAAGACCTGACCGAGTTTTTTAAACTGAGGTCCTCCTACTGAAGGTGAATAACACATCAAATTCTGAAGAGAAATCATTTCAATGTGTTTCCTTGCTACAGATACTATAGTTGTTAAAAAGCAAAAACCTTCAAAAATCCTCTCTATATTAAAAGGTGCTGAATACAAAATGAAGAGGCAAGCCACAGACTGGTGGAGAATATTTGCAATGCATAGAAGTGACAACGCAATAATATCCAGACTGCTACCAACTTATCAGATAAAGACAAACCACCTGATTTTTAAAAAAAAAAAAACAGGCCAATGAAACAGGCCACTAATAAAAGATAAAGTAAATAGCAAATTACTGATAATTGGAAAAATGCAAATGAAACCACGATGAGATATATCATACTTTTCAAGTTGGTAAAAGGGAGAAGCCTGGCAGCGTGTGGGTGAAGGTGTGGGACCCGGAGGCCCTGCTCTGCTGGGGGAGCGGTACGCAGAGGAACCTCTCTGAAGAAGCAGCTAGCCAGCCCGAGAAAGTTAAAGGGCCGCATGTCCTCCACCCAGCCCTCCACGCCCAGGTGGTCCCCTGCGGAAAGGCTGGCACCTGTGCACGTGAAGGCGCGGACAAGAGATATGGCTGCAGCATTATTCGTGATCGTGAAAAACTGGAAAAGATTAATGTTCACCAGTAGGACCACGAATGAATAATTTACGGCATATTTACTGGTACATCAGAGCACTACGCAGCACTGAAAACAGTGCAGTATCTGCGGATCACACCCAGAACTGATGAGCAAGCCCTGGATGGAGGAAGCCCGTAGGGAAGTGTGTTAGGAGGTGAGCATATCCCAGATGCACATGTACCCCTGTGGCCAGCGGGGCAGGCTTCGCCGGAGGAGGGCGGGTGAGTGCGCGCCTGAGCGCGTGCACAGCTGGCTTTAGTCTATCTGAAATGTGCGATACACTTTATGTTGGGCAGTGAGTACTTGAGCATTTATTTTGTTTTAAAAAAAGCTTTGCATCTGAAAATTGTTTTTTATTTTCTGCCCATAAACGGAGTTGCCTCTTCCCTTTGTAAATAAAAACGAATTCCATCAGAACTGTGCTAAGACTACAAAAATGCTGGATAAAAGCCAAGCACTGAAGTAGGCCTTCAACCAACATTGGATAAGGGAGCACATGATTATGAAACCCACCATCTGCAGTGATGGCCAAATGCATCGTGTGCTGGTCTTGAGCCAGACGCTGGCCCAAACACTTACCTGCATTGTTTCCCCTAATCCTCCAACCACCCTCTGAGGTCGGCATTATTGTTGCTCCCACTTTACAGAAAGGAGCTGCGCAGGAGGAAGCCCGGAGCCCCAGTGGAGCCGCGGCGGGAGGAGCGGGTTCACCTCACGCATCCTAAGTAGCATGCACAGGTCTAAGAAGCATAGGGCTCCCACCTGGGGACCCGCTATCGCTCGGAAACTTTAATCCCGAAAAGAAAAAAGTCAGTCCTTTGACTGGGAACTTCTGTGGGAGGGCCATTTTCCTCCTTGGGAATGAGAATTCTATGTCTTCCCCGCCAGCCCTGTGCCTTCCCCCTGCGCTGGCAAACCCCTCAAAGACCACTTTGCGGGCAATTGACTCAGAAGCATCAGATCCTCTGTGAGCAGTGGGACTCCAGGCAGCGCTACAATAAAGCAAATTGGGCCCCTGCGAGCTGAACAGTAATTGTACCCTCAGCCAGCTCCCCCCGGGCCCGCACTGCTTCCTGGGACTCAGTGGGCACTTCTGGGAGCCGCCTTAACTCGTTCAGGCCACTGGGGTGCCGTTCGCGGAGGCAGCCACTCACTGAATGAGACCCTGGAGACCCCAAAGAGTTAAGGCAGCTTCCGAAGGACCTAAATTTTTTTCCTCAAACTGGGACTTGCATGCTGGGAGGATATTGCTCAATATTTTAAAAGCTCACATTATCTAAGCGGCACCATCATGTCTCGTGCTGCCCCCTCGCATGGAAGGAAGAGGGAGAAAACGATGCTGCGGGCCGGTGGCAAACAAGGAAGGGCCAGCGAGGAGCCGGGAGAACCCACTTCCCAGTGACAGGCGGCCTGTGGCTCCCAAGCAGGCGGCACTGTCACTGCTGCTTCCCCGCCTCGCGCCTGGGTGGTCTGGTCTTTAGGACTCAAAACCCTTTCAAGACTGGACATGAGTGCCCCTGCTAGTGCGACGGTTACTCTCGCCTTTGTAAGTAAAAAAAGTGATGCACTAAGAGTTTGTTAGCACAACCAAATGCTGTTTTCCCAAAATGGGAATAAATCATGTCACAGGCCCCGCTCTGAGGGGGTAGACTCAGGATGGGCAAGGAGGGGTGCTGACCCTCACCATCCTCTCTGGGCACCGCACTTGGAAATAATTGTTGGTCACCCTTGTTATTACACTTAATGTTACTAACCTCTCATCCATGGGCAGCTAGGTCTATGCTTGGTTTCCACGAGAATGACTAAGCACACTTAATGGCATGAACTCAGCACCCCTAGCCAGGCAGTTAACCTAAGAACATGTGCCTGCATACGTGCACATGTGTGCACACACACACACACACACACACACACACATGCACACACAGTCTCACTTCCAAGTACAATCACTCCACACTAGGAAATAAATACGTTCATCTCCACGTTGCCCACTGTTCTGCTCATCTATATAACAAACCACCCCAGAATTGAGTGGCTTAAATAACAGCAATCAGATATTTGGGTCAAGGGCCTGCAGTTTGGGCAGAGCTCGGCAGGCAGAGGTTCCTCTGGCTCAGTCAGCTGGGGCAGCTGACGGGGGCTGAGGGACCGGCTTCCAAGATGGGGCACTCACAGGGCTGGCGAGGTGGTGCTGGCTGTGGGCAGCGAGCGCAGCTGCGAGACCAGGGGCTTTGGTTCCCCTCCAACTAGGTTTGTACGTGGGGCTGCTTGGTCTTCCTCACAACATGGCAGCAGGGTTCTAAGAATGAATATCCCAAGTGACAGAAGAAGCTACAAGTCTCTCGGGGTCTGGAAATGTCACTTCTGCCTTATTCCATTAGCTGCGCCATCACAAAGGCACGTGGAGTCATGGGAGGGGACACGATGCTGCCTCTTAAAGGCCGCCACGTGAACTCCTTTGCAGCATCTCACATCCACAGATCTCCTTTTATTTTCTCCCATGTGTTCAGCCCCTTGGTTGTCTGTCCCAGGCAGTGAGGAACTTTACACTAATTGCTGGGGATTCCCTAGCTCACCACCTGCTCTCTCTCAAAGCGTGTATTCTAAGAACTGTCTCCCACAACTGCATCCACAGCTCTAGCTCCCCCTGGCTATTATTATGGGATATCTCTGTGCACCTTGAGGGCCTGCAGTGGCTCCCTTTGCCTCAGAGCATCCTCAACTGAAAGCCAGCAGGACCTGTCCATGCTGGCTAGGGGATGCCTTCTCCTCTGGGCCAGCAGTCCATGATGGAAAGGTTCCTAGAAGAACGAAGCCCAAGGCTCTCAGCAGGAAAAGAACAGCAGTCAGGTTCACCCTTCCTGAGAGCTGAGTGGCCCACTGAGAAGTCGCTGGCTCTGTGCTGTTTCCTCTGTGAGGCAGCAAACCTCCTCCGAGTCTGCACCTGGAGGCAGCTACCCTCCTCCAACTCTGCACGTGAAGGCAGCTACCCAAGCATCATATGGGGAGGGATAGCATCTTCTTGTGCCCAAAGGGAGCGGAGGCACTAGCCAGGCAGACACCTGTCCAGTGGGCCAGGGGCAGGAAAGAACAGGTGTGCTTTGCTCTGCTCGGCCCTGCAGCACTGCCTGAGGGAGCCCGGTGGTTCAGACTGGCCAGGTTACGTTCTGCTCTCCACTAACCACTGGGTGACCTTGGCCACATTATATACCGTCTCTAACCCTCTCCTTGCTCGTGTATAAAGTGGGATACAAATGGCCTCACTTCCCGGGGTTAGTGTGAGGGCTTGAAAACACCGAGCAAAGCGCCTGGGTGAGTCTCACCAGCTGCAGCCCTGGCTGAGGACTCCCCCATGACCTCCCACAGGGAGTGATGGCCGGGCGAATGGAGGAGCCTCAGCTCTCACTGGAAACTTGGTGTCTGACTCCTCCCCTCGGGGCAGCTCCCTGCTGGGGCTGCAGGGCCCTGAGTCTCCACCTGGCAATTCCTTCTTACCAAGACAGCAGCCAAAAGCTAAGTAGGTTCACTCCTTAACACACTAAGTTGTTCTTAACTCTGGAGATGAGACAATGGGACTAGAATTTAATGTGAAACCAACCATGTTTGTACCTGCCTAGCAGTTAATGCAGATGTACATGTAAACAATGACAGGGGTCGGGGGACAAGTGTCCTTGCCGTGGGTTTGGAGGAGTCAGATATGAGAGAAAGCTAGAGGCTACAGGGAAGTTATTTGGGGAGAAGATGCCACAGAAGCCCCTCTGGGGAGTTTTTCTGGGGAGTCGGCGCTGCAAGGCACGAGCTGTCAAAACTCAGGACTTTCCAGGTCTAGGCAAGTGGTGGCCACTGAGGTGGGGCAGACATGACCTTCACCATGACCTTCGCCAAAGCCCTGCCTGCACATGGACCACCCCTTCTGTGATGGGTCTGATAGAGTCTGGCCCAGTGTAATAAGATCCCATCACCCAGGGACATAACCCTTTCTGAGTAGGGGCGACAACTCAAAAATTTCTTGTGTTCATTGTGTCAGAACAAAGAATATTCAAGATCATCTTAATTTTCCTTGGGCCCAAAATGAAAAGAGCCAGGTATAGAGAATTGCGATCTGCCACACAAATTATTCCAGAACTCTCTTAAACCTGCTCAGGAGTCTCTGAGTCCATTTGGGCCATGGTTTCCATGACAGCCAATACATGCATGAGGCTTTGAGGTCAGTGGCCACATTCCACAGGACATGGCATAACTTTAAGTCCTGATATTTCCAAGGTCTTCATAGACAACCTGAAAGAACACTGTCCTATGGATATAAAATCCAGATGAGAGAGGTTACAAGGACCTGTGTTCCAGTGGCTGTTTTCTGTCTTCATCTTCAGCTCAGGTTCTACCTGCGCTACCCCTGAACACCGCCTACATTCCCCTTTTCTTTCCACCATCAGCTTTTCATTAAGAAGCCTGAGGGCATGGCTCTGGCTCCGGCATTAGTCAGCACTTAATAGAAATAACATGTTGGTAGACATGTCGGACTTAACAAAAGAATGTTGATGTTTAGAGACGATTAAAAGCCTGTAATACCCTGCTTGTCCAGGGTTCACAGAAGTGGACTCCAGAGACCCCGAACAGGGCAGGTGTCCATGGTGCGGGGAATCGCGGTGACAGGGCCTCAGACTACACGTGGGAGTTAGTGTCCTGGAAGCTGGTGGGAAGGTCATCGGGATGGTGTCTGCTTCCATGTGCCCTGGACTTCACCATCATCATCTTATCCACCCTCACAGTCTCCCAGCAAAGAGCTGTTCATTACACTTTACAGATGAGAAACTGAGGGTCAGGAATATTTCGTAACTTGCTCAAGGGTGCACAGCTACTAAGCAATGGCTCCAGGGCGGAGCCTGCTCTCTTTGGTCGAACACATGGGCCATAATGCCTGCAACTCCCAGGACCAGGTTTGGGAAACAGAAACCAATCTCAAGGTTCACTTATAGTAGGAACTGTGCACTACCATGGGGTCCAAGCTCAGAGGCCTACAGGGTGCGGTGACATAAGTGAGGAAGGTGCATAGGGTGACATGTTAGGGCGTGGGGCACTGGGTGAACTGAGGGAACAAGACCTTCTGTCTGAGAGGGGTGCCCCTAACCATCTCCATGCTGTTGGTTTTGCAGCTACCAGTTTTTCCAGAGAAACTGGACATCTGATTTTCTGGTAAATGCTTTCTATTTTGAAAAAAAAAATGGCCAGTAATTCATGTTTAATCCCTACAAGTCAAATAAAGCACATTCTGGGTGTGACTTCGTAGCCTCTGCTTTGGATGGAGTCTCCATAAGGGGAAAACTCTGTCTCCTTTATTCTCATAGCCCAGGCGCTGGGACAGAGTCTAGATGCTTCATACACTTTCGTACAACAAATGAAGGAATTCTCAAATCAGAGACCCGGAGGGTAAGCGAGTGCCAAGCCCTGGCTCTCAGACTCAGAGCACTTTCATCAGAGCCGGGCTGCGAGGCTGGGGGGAAGACACAGCACGCAGATGAGCCCGCACCCACCCCACGCCAGGGACTCTCGCTCAGGGCGAAGGCTGCGTGCGCATGGTGTTCCTTTCAGAAGGCAACACTGATCTGAAGACTGGGTGAGACTGAGCTGTCTCCAAACATGGGGGCTGTCAGAGCAGGGAGGCTAGAAATAAAACCTGAGCCATCTCCTAGCCCAGTCCCTCTTTCCAGTACATCCCCAACGTCCCAGTTATCCAGCCTGTAGAATGGGATGAATGGGGTTTACAAGTCCCAATCAGGGAGGAAAACAATGATTTAATGAACAAGTTACTTGGCATGTGTGGTGTGTTTTTGTTTTTGTTTTTTTAACCAAGAACATGCCCAAGTATTCAATGCCTAAGTCATCTTTGGAAATCCTTAAATATTTCTGGTTAATAAGTTAGATGAAACATTAGCAAAGGGGTTTCCAATAAAACCTGCCTACGCCCCATCTGTCTCAGTCTATTTTCAACGTGAAAGGGAGCCCATATTCTCTGCTCTTTGGCTAGAGGTGTATTTTTTAATAATAACTCAAAATCAATAGTCAAGCAAAAACTAAGTCCTCATAAAGACGCATTTCCAATGGTACAATAGCTTTCAGTAGATTCAACACGAGGCAGATCTCACCTCCGGGAGCTCTGTTCTGAGACAAGGAAAACCCTTATGCCAGTGCTGCAACCAGCTGCCACCTGTCACCACCAGCCACCACCAGCTACCACCAGCCACCACCAGCTGTCACCTGCCACCACCAGCCACCACCTGCCACCACCAGCTACCACCAGCTGCCAGCTGCCACCACCAGCCACCACCAGCTGCCACCTGCCACCAACAACCACCACCAGCTGTCACCAGCCACCACAAGCCGCCAGCAGCTGCCACGAGCCAGAGCGTCGGCCCAGTGGACTCTCCTGGTGCCTGTGGCTGTGGGAGGGAGCACTGCTTCATGCTCCCACAGACTGCACCTCCATTTGCACGGTTGGCACAATCTGGTGTTCTGGCACTTGAGGCCCTGGTGCTGGCAGGACTGGTGTTTGAGATGATCAGCCATCCTGTGACTCCTGTCTCAAGACACAGACTGCTTTTCTAGCTCCCGGAGGAGCTGGTCTCTTCTCTGGCTTCACGCTGGGATTTCTGCTGAACAATATAGCTCCTTTAGCTAAAGGGATAATAGTTCTCCAGAGTCATCTGCTCACCCATCCCCAGCCCTTCCCCATCCTGGAGATGAGCCTCGCTTGACTCGTTATTGAATAGCACAACCTTCTCCTCTAAGCAACCAGAGACCACTACGATGATATGAAAATCAACAACTTCAGCTTCCAATCATTCCACAAGTATCCCAAGAGCACTGTATGGTGATACAGCATCAAAAATAACAATACTGACCTTTAGGAACAGTGGGAGAAGGCGCAGCAGGCTCTCCTGGCGGTCAGCCGGGCTCCTATGAGCCAACTGCTGATACTCCAGAAACTTCCTCTCTACCGTCTCCCAGAGAGCCGTGGGGCCCGGGGACTGCACTCCAGGGGGGGCGTCAGACTGAGCAACATCGGGCTGGCCAGCTTTGGGACCTGGATCCTCAGCTCCGTCTTCAGCCTTTGAGACACCTTCTGCCTCCATGCCTCAGCAAACAGCTCTGGATTCAGAACAAAAACAAAGATGAGAAGTCCCGACACAGCACTTCCTGATGCCGCTGGCGGTGGGACAGGCCCTGTACCATTCAGTCCAGTTCCTACTGAAGCTGGTTCCTCTAAGAATCTGAAACCAGCTAAAATAAGAAGGCATTTTCAAAAAGAGATTCCGATGTGACTCACAGAGATTGACAACCTAACATGGGCGGGCTTTGGGCACAGATTTGCATGAGAGGTGGGTATTCTGATTCTCTCTGTACGGTGAGGAAACTACTGGGCCAAAGGCATAGGAGCAGCTAGATGTGTAGCTGAGATGCAAACCTCTAACACCAAAGCTGTTCCCTTACCACCTGGTGCTGCTCCTCTTTTAAAAGACTGAGTTGATAGAAGAGACGTGTGCAAATTATCTCACCAAAATTTGTAGAAGCAAGTGATTGTATGTCTTCAATTATAACTTCCTTCCACCCCACGTGTCCAAAGGATATAGCTTCTTCATTCTCAGCATTATTTGGTTCACTCTCAATATTTTTAGAGGACTTTGTCCTCGAAACGACTTCTTGAGCCCCACACTAACTGGAAAGTGCTCCTCTCTTAGTGTAAACAGGAGCGAGTTGCGCAAGCTGGAGACTTCGGGGCAGGAGGCACAGGGCAAAAACCTCCGCAGTCAAAACAGCCCAAGACTGACCTGCAAGATACTGACCTTGAGAAGGTGCCTTTTTGTCTGTGTCCTTGACTTTTCAGTTGCCATGACTGACTCAGCACAAGAAAGGTTTGTTTGTTGTGCATTTGTCAAGAGTGTAGAAAGCTCCCAGACTGTCCAGGCTCCCTGCAAGGAGCCCTCCCCCCAACCACAGTATCACCATGCAGAGTCCATCGGGAGCCCGGCCAGCAAACAGCAACCACTGCTCACAGGGTGGGGGTCAGGGTGGACACCACAGTGGGGTCACCAGTGTTTTGCTCTGGGCTACAGTCATGGAGGAGACCTCATGCTTTATGTTTATTTCACAGGCGGGCATGGCAGTGAACTCAAGATCATGTGGCCAGACTAACCATCCCCTCTTTGAAACTTCCTCATTCTTTATGTACAAAACTCCATTATCACACATACTTATTAGTCAAACTTCACTTTCAGAAATCATTTCCTTTTTATAAGGTCATGTAGGTACAATATTGAACACTGGGAAGGAACAAAATATTGGGAAGAATATCAAGGTTTGCCACACCCAGAAAAATGGCTGCTGATAATCCTGCTTCTATGAATATACTAGAGGCCAAGTGCATGAAATTCATGCACTGGGAGAGGGGTGTCCCTCAGCCCAGCTGCACCCTCTCCAATCTGGGACCCCTCGAGAGATGTCCGACTGCTGGTTTAGACCCACAGGGATCATGCCTAAACCAGCAGTCGGACATCCCTCTCACAATCTGGGACTGCTGGCTCCCAAACGCTCGCCTGCCTACCTGCCTGATTGTCCCTAACCACTTCTGCCTGCCAGCCTGATCACCCCTAACCACTCCCCTGCCAGCCTGATCACCCCTAACCACTCCCCTGCCAGCCTGATTGACACCTAACGCTCCCCTGCTGGCCTGATTGCCCCCAACTGCCCTCCCCTGACAGCCTGGTCATCCCAAACTGCCCTCCCCTGACAGCCTGGTTGCCCCCAACTGCCCTCCCCTGCATGCCTTGTTGCCCTCAACTACCCTCCCCTGCTGGCCTGGTCGCCCCTAACTGCCCTCCCCTGCTGGCCATCTTGTGACACATGGGGGCGGCCATCTTGTGTGAGGATGTGACAGTCAATTTGCATATTACCTCTTTATTATATAGGATAGCTTACTAAGAACACACTAATAATACTGTTGAGACAAACATGTTTTATTAATACCTTTGCTTTTGTTGGTGGGTTGGCTGGGAGTTGGGGGCAGTTATTTGTTTCCTGTTCTGGGTTGATCCTTAGAGACAGGTAGGGTTGGGGGGCACCTTACACTCCTCAATCCCAGCACAGCCTCTTCCCTGACCCCTGATCTGGGCCAGTCTCCTCTTTGTTAGTTTATTCATTTATTCTTTGGCCCTCCATTCGCGTGCCCACTCCCTTCTTCCCCACCCTGCCCACCGACGTGACGGCAGTGTCCTTATGAAGCCTGGCACGGGAGAGGCTCCTGGACGCATGCATCTCAGTTCCCTGAATGACCTGTGTCTTCTCTGCAGGCCACTGTTTCACTCAGCATTATGTCTTCAGACCTAGCTATGTGGCGCTATGTTTGTCAACCTCATTTCCTCTGGCTGCTACCCATGTTACACAGTGGGCATCACGTGCCTATTTGACTTGTCTGCTCTGCAGTGACGATGGCTAGATTACCCTCAACTTCCCATACGGCACCACTCCTGCCCTTAACCCCATGCAGGCCTCCGGGGCCACACGTGGCTGGCTTTGGCTATGACCACGGGAGCAAGATGCTGAGTCAGGGTCTATACCTGCTCAGTTCAACTATGTGCCAGCAGCTAAGATGCCTCGAGAAGCTGACAGCATACCACCCTCCCACAGAGCAGGTGAAGGCCCCCTGCCATCTCACCGCACCCTACTCAGCACTGCCCAGCTTTCTGACGTTTGCCAGCCTGACTGCAGTAAGCGGTCCCTTGCTGTCATTTTAATTTGCATTTCTCTAACCTGCTGATGAGTCGGAGCATCTTCGCATGCCTGTTAGCCTTTTGGATTTGCTCTTCGGTAAACTGACTATTCATAACCTCTGCTCATTTTTCCTTGCCTGTTTTTTTCTTGTTTTGCAAGAGTTATTCTAGAAATGTGCTCCTTGTTTGTTTTAAAAATTACAAATATCTTCTCTCAATCCATTTTTAATGTGTTTTATTGATTTTAGAGAGAAGAGAAGGGAGAAGATAGAGAGATAGAGACATCGAGAGAGAAACATCATTGAATGGCTGCCTCCTGCACGCCCCCTAATGGGGATCAAGCCCTCAACCCAGGAATCGAACCAGTGACCCATTGATTCATGGGTTGATGCTGAACCACTGAGCCACACTGTCTGGGCCTCACAATCCATTTTTAATAAATTTGTTTATAAGTTCCTTTTTGTCACTAAAGCATAGCATGAATATTGTATGCTGCTGAGGGTCCCCACTGTTGGTCGTTAACCTACTAACCCTGTACACTTACACATCCCAGTGGTTTCCATTATTCACCACCAACAACACGAGCAGCAGCTTCGCTGGATGCCTGTCCACATATCCATGAGTAAATAACAGGTCACCGCACACCCCTAAGTTCCTGAAAGAAAGTAGCTGGACCTAAAGGCAGATAACTTTTTCCGGCTCTTGACACATTTCCAAACAGTGTCTCCAAAACGCTCACTCAATGTACAGTCCTACAAGCGCGTGTGAGTTCACACAGCCTCATCATATGTTTACTCTCGCTGCTCCGTGGGAAAACAACCGCGTCTGCTGTTTCTCACTGCGGACCCTGTGGAAGCCGGAGCAGCTGAGTGTGGTTCTGCCCTCTGCGCTCGGGCCCGTCAGGCCTCCCTGCGTGGCTCTCTGCAACCGACTCTGCATGACTCGCGAGCTCCTGGAGGAGAGCTCACCCCTTCCCCCCCCTACAGCTTCATTTGCCCCTGAGAGCCACACACATTCCCCTCAATGTCAGCTCGGAGAGGGAATGCCATTGAGCCTTTCTCAGCAGTTGGCAGTGTAGATGCTCAATAAAATGTTAGTGAATAAATAAATGAATAAACCTAAAAGCTGATGGCACCCAAAGCTCTCTCTCTGTGGCCTAGACCCCCCTCTTCTAAACAAGTGCTTTTTCTCATTCTGAGACTTCTACTTGGATCTCCTCCAGACTCTGAAAGTCACCATGTCCAATCAAACTGCCAGCCCCTCACCCACAGAGCCAGCCCCGCGTCAGGCAGGGACAGCCAACGCGCTAGATGGCTGTTAGGGCCACGCTAAGTGTCGTCTCTGTCATAGGAAAGCCACTCATGGCCACACCTGCCGCTGCCACCAACTGGTCATTCAATGAACCATGTCTGAGGCCGCCCCAACATGCCACGTTTGTGGGATAAGCAGGTGACGGACAAGGTGAGCATCCGGTCAGGATGCAAAAACAGCGTCCTGGGGCCGCAGCTGGACATGCAGGGGAAACGCCGGAACAGCCAGGTCTCCTCTGAAGCCAGAAGCCGTGTTGATAGAGTGTGAAGACGGGCTCGTGTTCCCCTGAGTGGACAGAGCTCTTCGAGAAACATGAGTGTCTAACAAGCAAGGGTCTGTGCAGTCCACGGAGAAGCCGTCTCACCCCAGAGTCAAGCTGCCCCTCCGGCCCCTCCCCCGCCTAGGCCCGCTTAGCTACAGGAGGGACCAGGGAGAGGGCCCTCAGCACTGCGGGAAGAAGGGCAGAAACCCCCCTTACCCCTCTGCTGTCAAAGGCGCCCTCTGTCAGCACCAGTATCTCTTATCCCAGCAAAAAGGGGCCAGTTGGGGGCGGGTCCGGGGGAGGCCAGGGCAGGGCAGGAATTAGGGTGAGGCAGGTGACGCACCCACCCCCAGGAACAAGATTTAAGGGGCATTACAAAAATCTCAGTGGCCGAGTTAGTATTTTAATGAAATCTTTTTTTTAAATCAAATTTAAGGCCAAACATGCACAATGAACAAAATATCAAAATGTTAATGCCCCCTCCAGGCCTAGCCTTCTGTAGATTCCACTTTAATACATGGCGTAGTGGCCTCGAGGACAAATGTGAGGGGATAGACCGCAGACCAAGCGATGAGACGCATCCCTGCCTGTGTCCTGTCTGTACACGGGACAGTCAGAGGCCCCCTGAAGGGGCCATGCCCACTGAGTCTATGCCCAGCCGTGTCATTTGTAGGGTTGAGGGAAGGGCACCTCCTTGGTGCTGGAATTTACATGTGCGGCTTCACTGAACCTTCCTGCCATCCAGCGATGGCAAGACGGTGGGCTTCATCCGCGTGAGTCTGCGGCCTGGACAGAGACCAGGGTCCCACTGCCAGTGAGCGCTGAGGAAGAGTCCTCCGCAGTCGGCCCACAGCTTGACTTTTGCAGTTGAGAGCATCGCCCGAGAGGCACCCGGACACTGAGCTCCAACCAGGGCTCCCTGCCGGCGCCACAGGCCGAGGGAGGAGGAGAGTTTGGGGGAGGTGGAGGGAAAGGCAGCCTTGGCAGGACTGAGAACTAGAGGCTGCGGGTCCCAGGACTTCAGGAAAAGACAAAGCCCTCCTCTCTGCCAGCAGCTGTTTCCCGGCAAGGGTCAGGCGGAGGCCCTGGAGCCCCTGCATGCCCGCAGTCTGCCAGCGTGCCAGGCCCGGCCCACGCACGCAGCCCCGAGGCAGAGCCGGGCCTCAATGGCAGTCACACCTGGCCGCTGTGATGCCTTAACCAAGTTACTTCTCCTCATCAAATCAGCCCCGGGGAGCTCAGCTCCCCCTCTGCCGCTGCAGGACAGTGGGACAGAGGCGTGACAGTGAGTCAGGGCAGAGGGGCCGAGGGGCCCTGAGTGGGCTGAGAGCCGTGGGTTGCACGCGGTGAGGGGCACAGGGTCTGTGCACTGTGGGCAGGGCACAGCAGGGGGTTTCCTATGACCTCAGCGACACCAGGGCTGGGAGTGGCCATGTGGGCAGAGCCCTCTGGTGTCACAGCCCATCCTGGCCCAGCCCACGCCAACCCGCCAGCACAGATCTGCAGCATCCACTGTGCTCTGCTTCGGACGGCTCAGAGCACCCGGGGCACCCTGCTCGCAGCCGCCACGCTGGAGGGTGGCATCTGGAGCCTGAGGAAAGGGCGAGCTGCTGATGTTTGGGCGCAAAACCAACATTCCTGACTCTCATCCTGGCTTTCTATGGAGCTCCGAGGGGGACCCCAGGCCCTGGGCGGGGCCTCTGTACCAGAGGACACAGGACAGGATGCAGCTTCCCGTTTCTCTTTCGCTCCCCCCCAGTTCCTCTCTGCACAGCCACAGAGCCGCACGTGCTCCTGCGTCAGCAGGGAACAGGCCTCAGCCAGGCGCTCAGAAAAAACAGCAGCCCTCCGGTTCCAACAGGACCTGCAGGGCGGCCGGCCTCTCTCCCTCTGCCCCACCGTTGGTAGGCGAGCTCAGCAATAGGAGAGCCTGCAAGCTCAAAGCACACTGGAAAGGAGTCGGGGAAAGACAACCGCTGTAGACACAGGAGGCTTTGCTCACAGCCACCTCCAGAGCCCACTGCCATCAGGCAGAGCTGCCGAGGCCCAGCAGCTCGCACAGGGAGGCGCAGGTGAGCCTGAGACAGCGCACACCCAGCACCTGCACAGGGAGGCGCAGGTGAGCCTGAGACAGCGCATGCCCAGCACCTGCACAGGGAGGTCCAGGTGAGCCCACCTGAGACAGCGACACCCAGCACCTGCACAGGGAGGCGCAGATGAGCCCTGAGACAGCGCATGCCCAGCACCTGCACAGGGAGGCGCAGGTGAGCCTGAGACAGCGCATGCCCAGCACCTGCACAGGGAGGCGCGGGTGAGGCCTGAGACAGCGCACGCCCAGCACCTGCACAGGGAGGCGCGGGTGAGGCCTGAGACAGCGCATGCCCAGCACCTGCACAGGGAGGCGCGGGTGAGGCCTGAGACAGCGCATGCCCAGCACCTGCACAGGGAGGCGCAGGTGAGCCCGCCTGAGACCCAGCGCACACCCAGCAGAATGTCCTTACAAACAGACACACTCAGTCCCTGTGGGCGAGGGTGCACAGCCACAACCATCACCCTTGCTGGTGGAGGCTCAGCCACTCAGGAAGACAGTGGGCCGTTTCTGAGAAAGTTAAACATGTAAACTTAAACAATTCTGCTCCTAGGTATTTGCTTTACAGACATGAAAACATGTTCCTATAAAAACCTAAACAGGAATGCTTACAGCAGATCTATGCATAGCTGCCCGAGCCTGGAAACAACCCAAACATCCCTGAGGGGCAAAGGGACGCGTCATTGAAGTAAGAAGCCCTGCTGGCCCACAGCACCCTGTGTGGATCTCAAGGCCTCAGGACGGTGTCGGGAGCCAGTCTCCATGGCCACATACTGTCTGAGTCTGTTTATATGATGCCCTGGAAAAGGCAAAGTTATAGGGACAAAACCATAGATCAGTGTTGCAGGGGTTGGGGCGAGGAGGATGGCAACACAAGGGTGGAAGGGAACTTTTCTATATAAAAACCCATGGCTGAGGCGGAGAGAGAACCACAGGGGAGCCAGAGGCAGAGCCAATGGCCACATGCATGAGCTGTGTCTGACTCCAACGTTCACATGCTCCTCCTAAACCACACGCCCTCCTTCCTAGGAATGTCACAGGTTGGGGGTAGGGGGGGAAAATCAAAGCTCCTATGAATATAAGCCCTCCCAGCCTCAGCCTCTGTGTTGGTCAAGGGTAGAGACTGCTCCCCAACTTTTTGGTTCACTTTTCCATCCAATTAAAAAAACAATAAATAATCATTTTGTCAAATTGGCTGAACTAGTAGACAAGATGGGTCAGTTATAAAAAGTAAAAGGATAACCAAAAGAATTAACAACAGAAGAGCAACAGATTATTCACAATAGCAAAAAGCGGGAACAATTCAAGTGCCATCAACAGATGATAAACAAATGTGGTGTGTTCATACATGGAATATTATTCAGCCAGGAAAAGGAAGAAAATCCTGACACATGATACAACATGGATGAACCTTGAGGACATTACACTAAGTGAAATAAGCCAGTCACAGAACAAATACTGTATCATTGCACTTACATGTTACCTGGAGTAAATCAAATTCCTCCAGACAGAAAGTTGAATGGTGATTGCCAAGAGCTGGCGGGAGGAGAAACTATGCGGTTACTATGTAATGGGGACACAGTTCCAGTTGTACAAGCTAAAAAGAGTTCTGGAGATGGATGGTGGTGATGGTTACACAGCAATTGGATATGCCGCTGGACTGCACACTTAATAATAGCAAATTTGGGGAGAGATAATGTGACTGCATAAGCCAGTGATGGCGAACCTTTTGAGCTCAGCGTGTCAGCATTTTGAAAAACCTTAACTTAACTTCTGGTGCCGTGTCACATATAGAAATTTTTTGATATTTGCAACCATAGTAAAACAAAAAGTTATATTTTTGATATTTATTTTATATATTTAAATGCCATTTAACAAAGAAAAATCAACCAAAAAAATGAGTTCGCGTGTCACCTCTGACACACGTGTCGTAGGTTCGCCATCACTGGCATAGGCAGACCTTTCTTGCACCTCCTTCCAGGGCCAGAATGAAAATAAAACTAAAGTGGGGAACATACACCCAGAATTACCAACTGAGGTCCAGCTGAGGAGACTTATACCAAGGAAGGACAGAAACCACCTGGAGACCAGTGGGCAGGGCGAGGTGAGAGGGGCTGGCCCAGCTCCCAGGGCGGCAGGCCGAGAGTGAGGAGGGAGCTCCCGGCTATGGGAGGGTCTGTTCCCTCAGAGGATAGAGGCCTGGAACCCAGGCTGGCTCCACGGCCCAGAGCACCAGAGCCAAGCCCGCGGACCATGTAACATCCAGCCGTGAAAGGCGGCAGGGCTGCTGGCCACAGTAGAGCCTGGAGCCCATAGACCAGGGGTGGGCAACCTTTTTGTGAGTGCGTGCCAAAACCAGCAAAATCTCTGACTCAAAATTCTTCTGCGTGCCAACCCTAATTTTTTGAGAACATGTTACATCTACTTGATATCTCTTAAGGTGTACGTATGTAAAGAACCTTGAAGAAATAATAAAATTCATTCAAGCGACAAAAACACAGTATATGATGTTGAAAAATACATTTATTTTTTAATGTATACATGTACACTGATAGTCCGACAGAAAACTTTATGACTCCATTTGATATTATCAGTGGGACTTTTGCTGCTGCATCACTGATGACAGATATTTTACATCATGTTTATATTTCGTGACCTTTAGAGATATGCACGAGCTACTATTTTCATCCGTCAGGCTACTCCTATTACAAGACTTAACAAAATTCATCACTGAGAACAAAGATTCACAAGCGTATGTGGATGAAACCAAAACACTGGTCAGATCTAGGAAGGCAGGGAGAGTTAAGGCAGAGGCATAGAAATTGCTCTTCCCCTCTCTCGTCAGTCCATGTCTATGGTCTTTAAGATAACTTGTTATGTAAAATTATTTATTTATCTAAGATGCACCTACACTGAATTTATCTGAAAAATAAAAAAGTTGATATTAAGAAAAAAATTGTAAATGGAAGATTATAAGAGAGGGTTTCGCGTGCCAGCAAAAGTTACTGGCGTGCCATGTTTGGCACGCGTGCCAGGGGTTGCCCACCCCTGCCATAGACCGTTGTTGTTGTTGTTGTTGTTTTCACCCCAAGCACAGGAATTTTCATTTGCAGCTATTCACCAAGGCTTTGGTGCAGGGAGGGTGATGTGGACTTGAGGTGCCTAAAGAGAGGCTGGCGGGGGGGTGGGGGGGGGCATTGGAGGGAAACATGGAAAATCAGCAGTCGGGATTCCTGCATTCGGTCATATACCCAAACCCAAACCGCCATTTTTCCTGAGAGGAGTTAGCCACTCGCAGCAGTCACAGCTGTGAAAAAAGGAAAAACCCTACCTAGGGGATCCAGCCTGCCCTGCCCTCAGGAGCCTGCCTGCCACACTGTTTGCAAAGGAGAGAGCCACAGAGGCCAAGCCTATGGGTCGAGCATCAGTGACTGGATTGGGGATGTTACACTAAGTGAAATAAGCCATC
>NW_005871254.1:2379658-2381569 GCF_000147115.1 Myotis lucifugus
CTCTGGGTCCTATTAAACACCCACTACATAAGATAACCCCACAAAGGCTGGGAGGTGTTGCAGTTTGATCTAATACATAGAAGCAAATACAAAGGGGCAGCAAAAATGGGGAGACAAAGAACAACTCCCAAATGAAAGAAGAGGATGAATCACCAGAAAAGGACTTAAATGAAATGGAAGCAAGCAATTTGTCAGGTAAGAATTCAAAGTAATGGTTATAAGTGTGCTCAAACAACCTAGGGAGAACTATAAGCAATTAAATGAGAATTATAAGGAGCTAAATAAGAACTACATCAACATGAAAAAAGAGGTGGAAACAATGAATAAAAATCAAGTGGAAATGAAGAATGATGTAGCTGAAATAAAGAACACTTTGGAAGGATCCAAGAGTAGGCTATACGAAGCTGAGGATCAAATTGATTAATTAGAAGACAAGGTAGAAAAAAACACCCATTTAGGACAGCAATTGGAAAAAAAATTAAAGCAAAAGGAGAATCTAAGGGAGCTTAGGGAGAACATGAAATATAACAATGTTCATGTCATATGGGTACCAGAAGGAGAAGAATCCAAGCCAGGAGTAGAGAACCTATTTGAAGAAATAATTACAGAAAATTTTCCTAAATTCGTGAAGGAAAAAGTCCCTCATATTCACAAAACACTAAGTCCCAATCAAGATAAACTTCAAAAGACCCATACCTAAGCACATCACAATTTAAATGGTAAACATTAAAAACAAAGAAATAATCTTAAAGGCTGTAAGAGAGACAGAAAGTTACCTACAAGGCAGCTCCCATTAGACTGTCACCTGATTTCTCAAGAGAAACACTTCAGGCTAGAGGGAGTGGCATGAAGTATATAAAGTAATGAAAGCAAGGCACTGAACCCAAGACTACTCTATCCAGCAAGGATATATTCAAAATTGAAGTGAAATAAAGAGATTTGCAGACAAAAGAAGGCTAAAATAGTTTATTACCACAAAATCAGCACTGCAAGAAATGCTAAAGGCACTGTTATAAGAAGAAAAACTAGAGAGAGAGAGGAACACATGCATAAAGAATAAAAATGGTAACAAATAATAACCTTAAATGAAAATGGCTTAAATGTTCCAATCAAAAGACATAGGGTAGCTGAATGGATAAGAAATCATGACCCATATATATGATGTTTACAAGAGACCCACCTCAGAACAAAAGACTCACACAGAATGAAAGTGAAGGGATGGGGAAAATCTTTCAGGCAAATAAAAATGGGAAAAAAACTGGGGTAACAATACTCATATCTAATTAAATAGACTTCAAAATGACGGCCATAATAAGAGACAATGAAAGCCACTTCATAATACTAAAGAGATTGATACAACAAGAGGCTATAACTCTGGTAAACATATATGCACCCAATGCAGGAACACGTAAATAAGTAAAAAAAAAAAAAAAAACTTCTGGAGAGATTGACAGTAATACAATCATATTATAGGACTTTAACATCCCCCATTGACTTCACTGGATAGTTATTATAGAAAAAAAAAACCCTACACACAATAAACAAGGAAACAAAGATCCTAAACAATGCATTGAATCAGGTGGAATTAATTGACATATACAGAACATTTCACCCCAAAGCTACAGAATATACATTCTTCTCAAATGCACATGGGTCATTCTCAAAGATAGACCATGTATTAGGACACAAACTAAGTTTCTATAAGTTCAAGAAGATTGAAATCATATCAAGTATTTTCTTGGGTTACAATGGTATGAAATTAGAAATCAACTCGAATAAAAATACTCAAAACATTCAAACATATGGAAGCTAAATAACATGTTATCAAACAATGAATGGGTTACCAAAGAGACCAAGAAAGACATAAAAAAAACTTCCTGAAAACAAATGAAAATGGACACCCCAAAACCC
>NW_005871254.1:2382252-2385995 GCF_000147115.1 Myotis lucifugus
AAAGAAATAGATTTACAAGTTCAGGAAGCGCAGAGAACCCCAACCAAAAGGAATCCAAAGAGGACCACACCAAGACACATCATCATTAAAATGCCAAGAGCAAAAGACAAAAAGAGAATCTTAAAAGCAGCAAGAGAAAGAAACTCAGTTACCTACAAGGGAATACCCATACGACTGTCAGCTAATTTCTCAACAGAAACTTTGCAGGCCAGAAGGGAGTGGCAAGAAATATTCAAAGTGATGAATACCAAGAACCTACAACCAAGAGTACTTTATCCAGCAAAGCTATCATTCAGAATTGAAGGTCAGATAAAGAGCTTCACAGATAAGGAAAAGCTAAAGGAGTTCATCCCCACCAAACCAGTATTATATGAAATGCTGAAAGGTATCCTTTAAGAAGAGGAAGAAGAAGAAAAAGGTAAAGATACAAATTATGAACAACAAATACGCATCTATCAACAAGTGAACCTAAGAATCAAGTGAATAAATAATCTGATGAACAGAATGAACTGGTGATTATAATAGAATCAGGGACATAGAAAGGGAATGGACTGACTATGCTTGGGGGGGGGGAAGGGGTGTGGGAAATGCGGGAAGAGACTGGACAAAAATCATGCACCTATGGATGAGGACAGTGGGTGGGGAGTGAGGGCAGAGGATGGGGTGGGAACTGGGAAGAGGGGAGTTATGGGGGGGAAAAAGAGGAACAAATGTAATAATCTGAACAATAAAGATTTAATTATTTAAAAAAATAAAATAAAATAAAAGAGAGGTCTGAGATCAAGATGCTGGGTGACCTTCTGACAATTAAAAAAAAAATTTTAGCAAGTTGGATTCAGAAATACCTTAAAAATACTATAACCAAGCAGGATTTATCCCAGGGATGCAAGGCTGGTAGAATATTTGCAAATCATTAAATGTGATGCATCACATGGATATATTGGAAAACATAAATCATATAGCCATATCAATTGATGCAGAAAAAGCATTAGACAAATCCAACACTGTATTTTGATAAAAACTCTCAGCAAAGTGGTAATAGAGCTATCAAACCTCAACATAATAAAGGCCATATATAACAGACCTTCAGCCAACATCATACTCTATGGGCAAAACTAAAACTTTGTCCCTAAGAACAGCAACAAGGAATAAGACAAGGATGTTTGCTTTCACCACTCTGTTCAATATAGTACTGGAAGTCCTAGACACAGTGATCAGACAAGAAAGAAAAATAAAAAGCATCCAAATTGGAAAGAAGGAAGTAAAATTGTCCTTATTCACAGATGACATGATATTATACATAGAAAACCTTAAATATTCCATCAAGAAACTACTTGATTTAATAAATAAATTTGGCAATGTAGCAGGATACAAAATTAATACCCAAACATCTATTCATTTTTATACACTAATAATGAACTCTCAGAAAGAGAAACTAAAAAAACAACCCCATTTACCATTGCAACAAAAAATTTTAAGATACCTAGGAATAAATTTAACAAAGGAGGTAAAAGACCTGTACTCAGAAAACTACAGGATGCTAAAAAAAAGAGATAGAGGAAGATATAAATGAGTGGAACAATATACCATGTTCATAGATTGGTAGAATCAACATTATTAAAATGTCCATACTACCCAAGGCAATCAACAGATCCAATGCAATCCCTATTAAAATACCAATGGCATATTTCACAGATCTAGAACAAATACTCCAAAATTTTATATAGAACCAAAAAAGACCCCAAAGAGCCACATCAATCTTGAGAAAGAAGAACAAAGTTTGAGGGGTTACAATACCATATATGAAGTTATACTATGAAGCCACTGTAATCAAAACAGCCTGTTACTGGCACAAGAACAGGCATATAGATCAATGGAACAGAACAGAGAACCCAGAAATTGACCCAAGCCATTACAGTCAATATTTGACAAAGGAGGCAAGAGCATACAATGGAGTAAAGACAGTCTCTATAATAAATAGTGTTGGAGAAAATGGACAAGGACATGCAAAAAAAAGAGACTAGATCACCAACTAACACCATACACAAGAAAAAACTAAAATGGATAAAAGACTTAAATGTAAGTCGGGAAAACATAAAAAAATCTTAGAAGAAACCATAGGCAGCAAAATTTCATATATCTCTCACAGCAATATATTTGTCAATACATCTCCTAGGAAAGAGAAACTAAGTAGAACATAAGTGAATGAGACTACATCAAAATAAAAGGCTTTTGCACAGCAACAGAAACCATCAACAAAATGAAAAGGGAGCCCACTGCATGGGAGAACATATTTGCCAATGATACATCTGATTAGAGGTAAATTTCCAAAATATATGCTCTGTGTCCACACCTGGGTTAGCTCTGGGCAGAGAGGACATAGTATGGAAGGGGAGACACAAGTGAGATGCAACAAGACCAGAGGAAACAGGAGGTGGAAGTGCTCAACATGGACCCCAAGAATGTATAGAAAGCAGCCAAGAGCATCGAATCCCATAGGACAAGCCCCAGGAGCACAGTCACACTGTGTGCAAAGGGAGGAGCACCAGTAAACTTGGAGACTAACGGGAAGGGCATGCTAGTTGAGCTTTCCACGTGAGGAAAGCGTTGGCAGAGGTCATGCTCTGAGACCTGCCTGTGGCAGGCCCTGCTGGGGTGGCAGCCAGCCTTCAGGCATCACTGCAGGCCAATAGGCAGACCTTTAGCCTCCAGCCTGCCTCTGGGGAAGGGTTCCTGAAGGCAGTGGTCTGGAAACTTGTGTCAGTCTTGCCTGAAGAGATTATTAAAACCCAGATTTCTGGAATCCGTGCCAGAATTTCTGATTCAGTGGGTCTGGATAAGAATTTGTATCTCTAACAAGATTCCAGGTGATACCAAAGAGCTGGTCCAAACACCACACCTGGAGGACCACCAGGGGCCACACCTGGAGGACCATAAAGGAACATGCCTTCAAAAAACCACGAGCCACACCTTGGGGACTACCTGGGGCCACACGTGGGCGGCCACCAGTGATCAGCCCCCTGAATATCACCAGGGGCCACAGCTGGAGGACCACACCCAAGGAGATGCCTCAGAGCGGGCATGGGAATCAGAAATGTCTTGTCATCTAGGTTGTAACTTGCATTGCTGCAAGCCCTGAGCAGAAGTGCTGTTCTCAAGAGCTAGGCTCCAGGGCAAGAACAAGAACACATGCAGGGGCTGCACAGCAGGGCAGGCAGGAAAACCATAGCCCTGCAGACACGGCAGGGGCAGCAGAGGGGTGGTCAGTACCAAAGGTGCCCCGAGGGCTCTGAAGCACTGGTCTGGGATGAGAACCAGGGCTTGGCCAGAAATCACCTTCGTGTTGCCCCAAACCCACTCAGTTAGGAAGTGTCCCCACCCCCTGCATTAGAGAACCGCAGAGCCCAGGGCGCTACATCCTCCTGACATGACTCGAAGAGAGAAAGAGACGGCTCAGGTGTTTTCCCGAAGTTCAGGAATTCCCCTGAAGACTAAAGTGGGACTTCAATTTGTCAGGAGACGTGGTCCTCAAACACTTCCCTTTTCAGATTCCAGCCCATGCACTCCTGGCCAGCACACACCCTCTGGTGGTTTTTGCCACATTTAACAGAATGTAGGAAACTCATGGTGGCCTGCGGAAAGGGACACAGGTTTGGTATCTCGGGATGGGTACCAACTTCACAATTTCCCGAACACTCTCCAGGAAGAGTTCCCTTGGGCACCCCTTGAAGCTAGCTGCCAAT
>NW_005871254.1:2387755-2406894 GCF_000147115.1 Myotis lucifugus
AACTTAACTAAAGAGGTTAAAGACCTCTACTCAGAAAACTACAGGACGTTGAAAAAAGAGATAGAGGAAGACATAAACAGATGGAAGAACATACCATGTTGTTGGATTGGTAGAATCAACATCATTAAAATGTCCATAACTACCCAAAGCAATCTATAAATTCAACGCACTTCCCATTAAAATACCAATGGCCTTCTTCAAAGATCTAGAACAAACTCTCCAAAAATTCATCTGGAATAAAAAAAGACGGCCAGCTGTGATTAGAAAGCAGCCACCACCAGCCCGTGCCAGCCCTTTGCAGTTTGCAAAGCTGCATCCACGTGTGATCTCATGGTGATCTCACCGGGTGCACGGGGTTCCCAACATCCCCAATCATCCCTGCAGGGGCGAGGTGCCTGGGAGTGAGTCACCTGTGGGGTTAGGCAGAGTGAAAGTGAGTGTCATTCCCAAAGGTATCAATTTCCCAGCAACCCCTGCCTAGGCTGGCAGTCCTCACTCACTCCTACACGTCTCCTGACTCAGGACTGTGCTTTCTCACTCCTGCCTCTGCTCTGCGTTGTGATGGATCATAAAATGCCACACCCTGTTAATAAATGGAGGGGGGCAGATCATTACATCAAACACACGTCAAAAATGGGACTATTCTGACACTTTAAATTGTGTGAGGAAAGAAGCATTTCTTGGAACGAAGGCGAAGTTTTAAAGGGGCGCTTGTGAGGGGATCCCGTCCTGGCAAACGAAGCAGTAGAGCGACTGGGGGTGACTGCCTCTCTCCGCTCTGGTCCCAAGACCAAGTGCGGCCCGGCCCCAGTTCCGTTCCCCTGGTTTGTGCCATTTACATAACGACAGGTCTCCTGGAGACCCTGTGGGACGGAAAAACAGATAAGCTGGGGCGCGGGGTTTTCGGGTTGCAGGGTAGCGCCCCTGGTTGGTTTGGATTTTTCTTTTAAATACCTGATTCTCAGCTCCTGCTCTCTCCGCACTCCTGAGCCTGTGGCTGCAGCTGCGGCGCTTGCGCCAACGCCCAGCACGGTTGGGACACGCACCTGGAGCTGCAGGCCTGGTCACTCCTCCTGCCCAGCGACTGCGTTGCCCTCCAGGTCACTGCCCCCCTTACACCTGTCTCCCAGCCGCTCAGGAGGCCAGGGGAAGCCTGGCGCTACCTCGGAACGCTCTGACCGACTACGCAACCCAGCTTCTTCACGTGTACATGTCTTTCCTGCTCTGCATATCTCCTACATTCTGTGCATACCTTTTTTAAAAAAAAAAATCTTTGTTGTTCAGATTATTACAGTTGTTCCTCTTCCCCCCCACCCCCATAGCTCCCCTCCACCCAGTTCCCACTCCACCCTCTGCCCTTATCCCCCCCCCCCCCCCGGTCCTCATCCATAGGTGTGTGATTTTTGTCCCAGTCTCTTCCCACACCCCCACACCCCTTCCCCCCCGCGAGAATTGTCAGTCCACTCCCTTTCTATGCCCCTGGTTCTATTATGTCACCAGTTTATTCGTTCATTAGATTTTTTATTCACTGGGTTTTTAGATTCACTTGGGGGGTTTTTTGTGATTTTTTTAAAATATATTTTTATTGATTTCAGAGAGGAAGGGAGAAGGAGAGAGAGAGAGAAACATCAATGATGAGAATCATTGATCGGCTGCCTCCTGCCCACCTCTTACTGGGGATCAAGCCTGCAACCCGGGCATGTGCCCTTGACTGGAATCGAACCTGGAACCCTTCAGTTCATAGGCTGACGCTCTATCCATGAGCCAAACCAGTTAGGGCTTCACTTGTTGATAGATATGTATTTGTTGTTCATAATTTTTATCTTTACCTTTTTCTTCTTCTTCTTCTTCTTAAAGAATACCTTTCAGCATTTCATATAATACTGGTTTGGTGGTGATGAACTCCTTTAGCTTTTTTCTTATCTGTGAAACTCTTTATCTGACCTTCAATTCTGAATGATAGCTTTGCTGGGTAAAGTAATCTTGGTTGTAGGTTCTTGCTATTCATCACTTTGAATATTTCTTGCCACACCCTTCTGGCCTGCATAGTTTCTGTTGAGAAATCAGCTGACAATCATATGGGTACTCCCTTGTAGGTAACTAACTGTTTTTCTCTTGCTGCTTTTAATATTCTCTCTTTGTCTTTTGCTCTTGGCATTTTAATTATGTTGTGTCTTGGTGTGGTCCTCTTTGGATTGGATTCCTTTTGTTTGGGGTTCTCTGTGCTTCCTGGACTCTATTTCTCCTCAGATCCATAAGGGACACACTCAGGGGGCAGACTCAGTAAGCACCAAAGCCCCACTGAAGCAAGTCTTGCCCCATAAGGGTGTCTCCAGCACAGAAGTTCTCCCACCGTAGACAGTTGGCCTGGAGGTCAATTCCTCCCAGTGATACCAACTACAATCAAGGCTTACCTACAACAAGACTGTGCACACAGCCCACAAAGGGGTGCAACAAGAGGGTCCACCTCAGGTAATTGGAGAGGCTGAGCCACTGGGCCCTATAAGACACCTAGCACAGAAAGCCACTCTATCAACACAGGAAAGCAGCCAAAATGCGGAGACAAAGAAATAGGTCACAAATGACAGAAAGTTCAAAACCACACTTATAAGGTTTTTCAAGAATTTTCTAGAAACCGCCAATAAATTTAGTAAGACTCTCAATAAGTCTAGAGAGACCCTCAAGGATATGAAAAAGGACCAACTAGAAATTAAGCATACACTGACTGAAATGAAGAATATTATACAGAGATCCAACAGCAGACTAGAGGATTGCAAGAATCAAGTCAAAGATTTGAAGTACGAAGAAGTGAAAAACACCCAACCAGAAAAGCAAAATGAAAAAAGAATCCAAAAATATGAAGATAGTGTAAGGAGCCTCTGGGACAACTTCAAGAGTACCAACATCCGAATTATGGGGGTGCCAGAAGAAGAGAGAGAGCAAGATATTGAAAACCTATTTGAAGAAATAATGACAGAAAACTTCCCCTATATGTGCATACCTTTTGAAAAGTTGATACTAGAGTGCTACTTGGGCAATTTTATTATCATATTGAAAACACAAAAATCAAAAAGTATCCCTTCTTTGCATACCACTTTTCACATCCAACATATTTTACTTATAATTGATATATAAACAGTTGAATTGCACCCGTCATCATATCATAAACTTATTCTATGTCGCCCTTTTCCTTAAATTATCAGATTGCATGACCATCAGGCCTCCTGTTGGTCTGACATAACTGACTTGACCTGGTAGTGATGCTGCAGTGTCTCCACCGCTCTGCGGGCAATGCTGGGGGAAGGACCCGCCCAATCCCTGAGTTCCCTGTGAATCATCTTCCAAGATGAATTCTCAAAAGAAAGATGAATCATTGGCCAAAAGGGCAGTTTCACACTTGAGCCAAACATTGGCTCCTGCTGCCCAGAAGTGTTTCCTCAGCTCGTTGGTGGGAGTGTTGCCAACTGCAAAGTGCAGGCTTTCACAGCAGGTGGAACTCAGCTGAGTCACTGTCTGCGGGTGAAGGACCTTGCCTCTCTGAGCCTCCATGATCTCACCTGGAAAATGGGAGCAATACACTGATCTCATTGTGGTATTAAATGAGCTGGCAAATAGCAGTGCCCTACCCAGTGCCTGGTTTGTTACAGGGACTAAATCCATTCTTCTTGCCTTCCATACTTTCTTCCTCCTTGAAATTGTTCGAGACATAAGGCCTTTCACTTCTCTACCTTCCTGTCCTTGAACTGTATTCCCCACAAAAGCCTCTGCCCATGAAGCAAGACCTCTTCCTCTGAAGGGTGCTGCCCAACAAGAGAAAGCCAGACACAGATCCAACCACATGAGTAATTGTAAATGTTTTGGTAGCCATATTTAAAAAGTCAAAATAGCCCTGGCCGCTGTGGCTCAGTTGGTTGGAGTGCCATCTAGTAGCACAAAAGGGTAGCTGATTCAATTCTCCGGTCAGCACACATATCCGGGTTTCAGTTTGATCCCTGGTGGGGGCACGTATAGGAGGCAACCTATAGACGTCTCTCTCTCTCTTCCTCTTCATCTCTCTAAAATCAATAAAATATTTAAAAATGATTTTTCAAAGTTAAAATTAATATATTAAATTAATTACACCTATTTTAAAATATTTTATTGAACCCAATATACCCAAAATGCTACTTTTCAATATGCAATCAATATTGTAAAAACTAATGAGATATTTCACATTTTTTTTACTGTTTGTTTGTAATATCTTTGAAACCTGATGTACATTTTACACTTAGAGCTCATCTCAATTCAGACTGCTCACATTTGAGGTTGGGCCACAGGCTGCTACACTGGGCAGCCCAGGTCTAGACTTAGAGACTTAGGCTTTTAACAGCTTCTTCAGATGGGACCATCAGCCAAGGATTGGGAGCGTTGCCTAGAGACATCATTTCAGATGCAAAGTACAGGAGCATTTTGAGGTTTGCAGCACTTGGAGGGAGATAAATGCACGGCCCTAGTTGTAAGAAAAATGAGGGGCAGCTCTATGGTCTGGCTCCAGGGACTCTGCTGAGCCCGTCTTCCTCCCTTCCCTACTGCACAAGATCTCTCCCCACTCTCCCCAGATGGCCGAGCTGCCTTGCTTTTCTACCATGAAGGTCCCTGGGGGCATAAGGAGCCCAGATTCCTTTCTCCACTTCATGTCTAATAGGTAGCACCACCTTTGTGTGCTCAAACCTATATTCTGGAATAACCACCACCTTGCACACATGCTCCTTCTGCCCTTGACCTAGCTCAGTAAATGACAACACCACTCTCCCTCCCCCTCTAATCATCTTAGCTTCTCTCTCCCACGTCCTACATTTAAAACATCATCAAATCTGATTCTTAGAAAGTATCTGGACTCTCACCACTCGGACCGGTCTCAGTATCTCCATTACCGTCACTTTGGGGCAAGCCACCATCACCTCTAGCCAAGGTCTATGTTACAGCTGCAAACGTCACAGCGGCCTCTTCACTGGTAGTCTTGCTTCTTCCTTTGCTCCGCATAGAAGAGCTAAAATGATTCTTTTTTAAAATGGCAAGTATAACTCACCAAGAGTAAAACAATATTTTAATGACAATTGAAATTATTTAAAAATATACACTACTTAGTAATAAATCTAGGCCACATAGACACTACTTTTATGAAGAAAATTATTAAGTTTTATTTGAAGAAAACCTAAATAAGTGAGGAGATAAACCATGTTCATAAATTGGAGGGGTCATTCTCTCCAAATTATATTTCCAATCAAATCTGAACATAGAGTTTTTTGTTGTTGAACCTAAAAAGCTGATTCTAAAATTCATATGAAGGAAGAAAGTATCAAGAATGTCAAGACAGAATGGAAGAAGGAAAAAAAGAGAGGGGACTTTCCCAAATATCAAATTTTATTATAAGCCTACTAGAGGCCCGGTGTACAAATTCGTGCATGAGTGGGGCCCCTCGGGGTGGCCTGCGGAGATCAGGCCCCAGCTCCTGCCCCAGCCTCGCAGCCCCACAGCCCTGCAGTCCCACCTGGCACCCTGTCTTGGCTTGGCACCACCCCCTCACCTGCTCCACCTTCCTGCCTGCTGGGCAATCAATCAGGGCCAGGCCCCCAGCCCAACTCCCTCAGCACCTGGGAGCCAGTCCCTATCCCCCTCCCCCCACCCCCGCTGCTGATCACCGTCTGTGGGGCAATCAGGCCCCCACTCAGACCCACTTTGGCCTGGCGCCGCCTGCTCATCTGCTCCACCATCCCACCGCTGTCCCACTCTCATTGGGGCCCATTGGGGCTAACAGCGCCTCCACTGCAGCCCGCTGCCAGCACCACGTTGCCGATGCCTGCCATGTTCTGTGCCGCCCCCTGGTGGTCAGTGCATGTCATAGAGAGTGGTCGAACTCCCGGTCAAACAATTTGCATATTAGGCTTTTATTATATAGGATAGTCAATATTCTGTAGTACTGGCAAAGGGATAAGCAAATTGACAGAATAGAGACACAGACCTAAATATACATGATACCTTGATTTATAACAGAACTGTTTAAAGCAGCAAGTAAAGAATGGCTTTTTAATAAATGGAGCGAAGACTCTTGGTTATCCACATGGAAAAACAAAATAAAATAGAATGTTCCCCCATATCACACCACACAGAAAACATACTTATAGGTGCAACTAAAGACTCACATGTGGACATCAAAATTATTTTTAAAATTATTAAATAATGCGAGAGAATACTTTTGTAAGTTTATAGTGAAGAATTTCTTAGACAACACAAGTAAGTATATATCATAAAAAACATATGGATAAATCAAGCTTGTATAAAATTAAGGTATTTGGTCATTAATATAAATCACAAAGAATATACGGATACAAGGTACAAACAAGGGGAAAGTATTTACAACATACATAAATGATAAAGGATTAATATCCAAATATGGATTGAATTACAGTAAATCAATAGGATAAAAGACAGGTGACCTCCATAGAGAAATGGGCCAAAAATCTGAACCAAAGAAATGAACCAATAAACACAGAATGACCAATAAACATATAAAAAGATGCCCAACCTTAGTAATTGAGGAAATTCAAATTTAAACATAGTTTGATAGTCTCTTTTTCACTGGATTGGCAAAAAATAAAAACTCTAACAACATCAAGAGTTGGTGAAGATGTGGAGCAATGAAAACTTTTACACATTGCTGATGGGTGGAGAAATGACACATGATGCTGGTTTATTCAGCGAGGCTGAAGATACAGGTACCCTATGACCTACCAGTTGCACTTCAGAGCATATACGCGAGGGAGGTCTTGCACACATGCTAGGAGAAGCCTAGCAGCACCTACAAGTGCTAGAGCCCCTAGCAGCTCATAATAGGAAAAACAAAAGCCTAGATATAGCCAACTGCCCGTCAGTGGTGACTTGGAGAAGTATACTGAGATTTATTCCTGCATAACAGAATTCTATACAGCATGAACATGAATGAATTAGGGGCTCATACAACAATATGAAGGGATTTCAGAAACATAATTTTGAGTAAATTAAGCGAGTCTTAAACAAATATTTAATTCCACCCTAGCTAGTGTGGCTCAGTTGGTAGGAGGTGTTGTCCCATGCACCAAAAGGTCTCGGGTTTGATTCCCCATCAGGGCACATACCTAGGTTGTGGTTTCAATCCCTGGCCTTAATCAGGGCACATGCAGGAGGCAACCTATCAATGTTTCTCTCTCTCTCTCTCTCTCTCTCTCTCTCTCTCTCTTTCTCTCTTGTTCTTTCTCTCACTCCCTTCCCCTCGCTTTAAACATCAATGAAAATGTCATCAGTTGAGTCTTGAAAAAAAAAGAATATTTAATTGCTATTACAAGGTTCAAAAACCTGTAAAACTAGATAACATATTTAGCAATTTAAATGTACAAAGTAAATCTATAAAGAAAATCCAGGGAACAATAAGCCCAGAATTTAGGACAATCATTTTCTGTGAGGAGAGGGGGAGGAGGACAAGCACACAAGGACGTCGAAGATGCTGAGATTCTAAGAACACACTCAAGTGACAGCACTCAGGGCCCACATCCTGCTACTCCTTAGACCTAAGCACTTTCTCCAATTTTCTTTTCTCTCTCGTCAACATTTAAACGCGTCCCAAGTCAGGAGGTACAGCCAAGTCCTCTCTCTGGACAGGGAGGCCCGCCCCCTGGCCGGTCACCTACATGGCTCTCCGCCACGCTGGCCTCCAGCGGGCCTCCACCCTGCACCTGGGCCTTCTCCATCCCCTGCCAAGATGGCTTTTCAGATGCCCGCAGGGCTCAGGCCCCCTTCCTCAGGTCTCCGCCAGAAGGCACATCCTCCCCAGCCTCCTGACCCACACCCTCACCTGCTGCTCTCCATCCCACTTCAGCCCATGCCCCCAGCACCACTGGCCCTGTCACTGACGCTGTTGCTTTTAACAGTGTCTGGCAGAAATTGGTTTTTAATAAATATTTGTTGAAAAATTAAATGGACGACTATTCAGAAAATCATACTAAAATTAAAGTGCTCCGTGGAAAGGGTTATACATGGCATCCTTAGTCACTGGATTAGCTCGTCACTTCAGAGAGCTGGGGGCAAGGATTGGCTCAGAGCTCACTGAGGTGGGCTTCAGGGAGAGGAGGAGAGCGAGTTCTCAGTGAGCAGGAGGCCTGCTTATTCAGAAAATGTTGGCATTTCTAAGGTTTAATGGGGTGACTCAGATGAGGAAAGAGAGGCCCAAAGAGGCACCTACTTACCAGACCCCCGGGAATGACCACAGGGCCAGGACAGAGCCAGCTCTCTTGGGGACCAGTCTGAAGTGGCCCCCACTGTCAGCACCCTTCAGAGGCCTACTAGCGGCTGGGCAAGGAGGCTCAGCCAGCTGGCCTCTCTATCCCGGGCAGACACCCCAGCAGAGCCAGGCATCAGAGAGGCCTGACCACACGCGCCGCCCACCCTGCATAAACTTCCGGCTCATCAGCCTACCTCCTCTCCCTCATCCACAAACCCAGGCCGGCTCGGTGGTCATGTGCACTCATGCTGAGCCTTGCAGGAGGTGGCAGGAGGCACCACCCTCACAGACAGAACCCCCATGCCCACCTCTGTGTTGGCCTGGCATTGTCAAGAGCAAGGTAACCTACCCAGAGGTGCGTCGGTCAGGGCCTGCAGACCTCAGATGGCATGGGTGCCCCCCTAGGCAATCACCGGCCCCCAGGCTTGAGGGAAGAGGGCCTGGCCCAGCGTCGTCAGCTTACAACAGCCTTTCACTATGAATCACTTGAGCTAGGTCCTTGCTCATTTCCTGGAGAAAGAGGAAGTGGAGAGTCCACAGATGCCTGATTCTGCCCACTCCCCAGCCATCAACAAAGCTGCCTGAGTTCTGGCGGGTGGCTTGGCCCTGAAGAAGGGCCCTTGGGGCAGTAGCTCAGTGGACAGGCAATGTCAGGTGGGGCCAAGGATAGAGGAAAAGCTTGTGAAGGTGGACAAAGACTTCAGCTCAGGGCTGTCAGGCCGGCCTTCCCTTTTCCTCAGCCCCTCCTCTCTTTTGAGGCTCCAGGAAAATGAGAATAACGATGGTGTTTAGGTCAATTAACTAGAGGTGTGTCTACAGTACATCCCTGGACATCGCATGGGCTTGTCAGCCCCATTTTGCCAGCCCAGAGAGAGCTTTACGCTGGCAGCCCTTTCTCCATCCTTAGGCCTAACTGTACAGCTATCAGGGAGTCTCTGAAGCCAGGTGGCCAACCATGCATAACACTAAGTAACGATGAAAGAGAGTTTCAGTTACAGGATGAAGTTCTCAGAAGCTCAGTGTCAATACTCCTGTTCCTCTGGGTTTATTAGGTTGAAACATTCCATATCTCTCCATAACATCACCCATGCAGGACCAGCCAGCATGTCCACTCAAACACAATACCTCCCTGGGCCACACGTGCAGGACCAGTTGTTGGCACGATTGCCTGGCCCTTAACGCTAGCTCCTCGCCTGCTTCTAGCTCACCATGAACTGAGCATTATGGGCAACTCTCAATGAAAGGCAACCTCACCTCTTATGGGAGGCAAGAAAGCCTGAGATTGGTTCAAAGATACAAACAACATTTATAATGAAACTTCAACTCTCACCAATGAAAACTTGCCAGTAAGTGGAAGCCAAAATAGGAGTCCTGTCCAGCTTAAGATTTGGACCACACGCTCATGCTGGCTCCATGGGCATTCCTCAACAGGAGTCAGAGGTTCCAGTATCTCTGCTCAAGTTTTCATTTCTCATTCCACTGTCCATGGGTAGAAAGAGAGTGAGAATGGAAGGTGGGACTGAGACATGCAATGAGTGAGTGCAGCAGCACAAGTATTACCTTGCCAAGCTGGAATGGGCTCCAGTATTTTTAAAGCAACAAGTTAAAAGCCATGGTTATACTATTTCAAGATCCACTGTCCTATAGTGTGCACCATTATGGGGGAAATATTAATTTGGTACAAGACTATTCCCTAGAAAGATACGTACTTTTGTTGACTAAAGATAATAGGTTAGTAGAGGCTGGAATCTTAGGTTGAAATTCTCGCTACTACATCAATTAAGACAATTAACATCTTTTAGTTTGTTTCTTATTTGTGGAATGGAATTAATACGATGTAAGGGACAAATCAAGCAGCATTTTCAAGAGGATTTTTAAACACTAAAACGGTCTATACAAATGTCACTTATCATTATTGAGGGAGTTACCCATGCTAAGACATTGAAGCAGCCAGGAAACTATGAATTGCTCATATACGTGTGTATTTTTGTTGAGCAGAAATGTGAGATTCTGTGATTTTTTTAAATACCCAAAAATAACAATTATACTTCTGCTTCTAGTTATGATAGAGCCTAACCTCCCACTGAAAGCAACTCTAAAAAACAACAAATATATGAGAAAACTGTTTTCGGGATTTTATGTCAGGCAGCATAAGACCATGGTCTTTGACATAAGAAAAACACATAAGGTAAGTCCCACCGTTGCCAGGCCTTCTTCCTGCGGCTGCTTCTCTGCCATGGTGCAAGGAGGCGGGGCCTCAGGGCCAGTCATCTCCCATCATAAAAAGCTGTCAGCCAACTAGCTCCAGGCTTCTGAAGGGCTGGGATTCCCAGGACAGGGTCTGAGAAGAGTGTGTTGTGTGAAAACTCGTTGTGTGTGTCTTTGGCCAGGGCTGTCTGTATATGCAAGGACTGAGACTCCAAGAGACCCAGCAGAGATCATCCGCTCCAAGGCTCAGACTGAATGGAGGGAACAGAGGTTGGAGAATGTTAGGAAAGCCGGAGTTTGATCTCATTCTGAGTGGAGATACTTCACTGAGAACCTTGGGATTTCAATTTATACCCTAAAAGGCCACACCTGAGAAATAAGAATAATAGCTGAGAACAAGAGCCAGGAACTATGAACAAGTCCCACATTTAAATAGAGTAGCCCTAACAAAGAATAAAAGCCGGCTTGGCAAACCAAAAAAATATTCTATAATTTAACTGCCAATCAGAACAAAACTCATCATCCTTTAAAGGAAGAAAACATAACACAGTATCCCTTCCCTATAACATCCATACCATCCAGCTTATAACTAAAATTAGTAGAAACCTGTAGAAACAGAAAAATGGAATCCATATGAAGAACTGTCAATAGAAACAGATTCCAAGAGGAACCAGATGTTGAAATTATCACATGAGGACTTTAAAACAGCTATTAGAAATACTTTCAAAAACTTAAAAGAAAACACTTATAATGGTTGAAAGGTGGCAAATTTCAGCAAATAAATGGAAAATATTAGAAGATTTGAGTGTGGGAAGGGTTGGGGACTGGGTAAAAAATGGTGAAGGGATTAAGAAGTACAAATTGATAGTTGCAAAATAGTCATGAGGATGTAAAGTACAGCATTGGGAATATTTTCCATGAATGGTGCCGCTGGGTACTGGAAACGTCAGGGAGAACATTTTGTAAAGTATATGATTGTCTAACCATCATGTTATACACCTGAAACTAATGCAAAACAATATTAAGTGTAAACTGTAATTAAAAATGTTTTAAAAAGAAGATTCAAGCCCTAGCCGGCTTGGCTCAGTGGATAGAGCATCGGCCTGCGGACTGAGGGGTCCCGGGTTCGATTCCGGCCGAGGGCACATGCCTGGGTTGCGGGCTCGTTCCCCAGTGGGGGGTGTGCAGGAGGCAGCCGATCAATGATTCTCTCTCATCATTGATGTTTCTATCTCTCTCCTTCTCCCTTCCTCTCTGAAATCAATAAAGAAATATATCTAAACAAAAAAAAAAGAAGATTCAAATATAAATTCTAGAACTAAAAAATATATCTGCAATAAAAATTTCCCTGGTGAGCTGACAGCACATTGTTTGATATAAAAAAATTGAATAAACTTGAAGAGCAATCAATAAAAATTATTCTATCTGCAGGACAGAGAGAAAAAAATGAATAAAAATAAATATCCACTCAGTTGCATTTGGAACAATATCAAATGGTACACTGTGTGTTACAGCTATCACAGAGAGATAAAACATAAAGAAGGGGGCAGGGAAAATTATTTGAAGAAATAATGTTAAATTTCTAAAGTTTATTGAAAAACAGCAAATTGCAGATACAATAAGCTTAGTAAACCCCGAGAAGAACAAAATGGAAAGAAAATCACACTTGGGCACATCATAGTCAAACTCATGAAAATAAAAAAAAGAAAATGTTACCTTAAAAAAGTCAGATATAAGAAATATTATATAGAGAGGAATAAAAACATAAACTCAGGCAGATGTTTTATCAGAAACAATGGAAGTCATACGGCAATGGAAAGATATCTCTAACATGCTAAACAAAAATGGTTAACCCATAATGCTTTAGCCAATGATACCCTTGAAAAATAAGGATGGAATAAAGTTATTTTCAGATAATGACAGTGGAAATCACTCGTCTTCAGAAGACATGCACTACAGGATATTCTAAAGAAAGTATTGTGGTTGAAGGGAAAAGACTTCAGGTGAAACTTGGATCTACAGAAAGGAAAGGAAACCACTATTAATGCCAAATATGTAAGTAAGTATGAACAAACTATGTATTTTTTCTTAATTTCTTTAAAAATACTATGACTGCTTAAAAGAAAAATCTTAGGAGTTTATACTGTATGTAGATTAAAAAAAAACCACCATATGACAACAATTGCACCCAAGATGTGGGAATAAATGGAAGCATAATGTTGCAAGCTTCTCCCATTTTATATGAAATCATATTTTATTAACTCTAAGTAATAATAAAATTGTGATACATTAAGGATACATATTTTATTTATAGCTTTGTGACAAAGATATTAGGAAAGTCAAAGTTAATTCTAATCAATAAGCCCACACTGAGCATCTATTCTGTGCTAGGTCCCAGCTAGAGCCTAGAAATACAGAGATGAATAAGGCAAATCTTCTGTTTGGGTTATTTCCTACAACAGTTGTTCAAGTGGCAGGTGGTTCTCCCTTATATAGCAATTTAGAAACACAAGCTCCTTTGTCCCTTAGAGCCTTGTTGGCATCTGCATCCAGTCAGCAAAGGTGAAAAGAGAGTACAAGGCAGACCCCCACTCATAAAAGCTCAGCCTATAAGTGGCATGCATCACTTTGGTTCACGTTCCACTATAATTGCATGGCCATATCTAATGCCACGGAAGACTGGAAGGACAGTGCAGCCATGTGTCAGTCTTAATCCTATAATTAGGAGAGGATGTGCTCTGGTAGGCTATCGGTCTCTGCCATACTCTCTTCAGAAAGCTTAGGATTTATACACAGGGCAATATATATATATGATATTTAATATCTGTTATTTATATTTTTATACATGATGCAAAAAAGTATAAATAATAAAAGAAAAATCATAAATACAGCTAAACAATAGCCATGTGAGAATAGCATTTCATTCTTTTGTCCCATGTTTACCAAAGTATATTTTTCATCTTATTTTTTTAACAAATTTAGAATCATGCCATAAATTTTGCTTCATACCCTGTGGGAGGTTTTTTTGTTTGTTGTTTGTTGTTGTTTTTACTGAATCATCATAAACACTTTCCCAGGTCATATTTACAATGTATTTTATATCAATTAGGATCAAGAAGAAGAAGGGTTGTTTACACAGCAGTAAAATGTTTTATGTTTTAATCTGGAGAGAAAGCACCTTCCTTGGAGCCAGTAGTATTTCCACATTTCCTCCAAAAATCATGATGAACTCCAGGAAAGGAGAATAAATCCAACCAGCAGATTGCACTTCCTCGGAGATGGGAGATGCATGGGCCCAACTGGAAAATAGCTCCACAGAGCAGCTGGAACCTGCAGGAACAGTGATAAATACTAGTGGTGACATGAGGAGCCCTGCAGAATGAGAGGGGGTTGGGAAACTACAAATGGGCAAGTAGTTTCCTAATTTTCAAAAATAGCTGGAATATAGAATCTACCATTCCACATCGGTAGTATTGACACAAAGCTCAAAAAGGAGCCCACTGAGAAGGTAAAGAAGAATGTATTCAACCCACCTGGATCAGCATAATGATTTGCCAGAACCAAGTCCTAAGTTGGGTTCTACAAACACAAATGATAGATAAGAATGCCTTCCTCAAGGAGCTCCCAACCTAAGAAAAGGTGCTTAGGCTGAGCTCCTTTCTCCTTGGTGGATAAGAAGATACTGGCATCACTATAGATGTAAGCTTGCTGAGGCATTGGGCAAGGCCACTCAGGATTTCCACATCCACCTGTCCACTGCCATCTCCTCAACAGCCCCCTTGACAGACACTATGCAAGATGCCTTGGGTGTTGAGATCCAGTCTGTCTTTGGGTAGTTCACGGACATCACACACACCATACAGAGCTCAGCCACCATGCACAGCCACACATCTGCCATTGCAAATGGTTTTATTTGGGGGAAGTCGGATAGACAGCTGAAACTTTAGTTTAATTCTGAGTGCTTTTATGCCCTCACACCATTGATGTGGCATTGACAGAAATCAGGTCCTCCCTAGAGTCTCAAATTTGGGTGTGACCTCATGGAACCAAAGTGAGGAGGCTATCAGTGACTAGCAGGCCTGGAAGAAGAATGGGGTGCAGCCTGTGGAAATAAGGAAGGTAAGGAAATGTTTTGAAAAAAGATTCATGGGATGCCCTGGCTGGTGTGGCTCAGTTGGTTGGAGCATCGACCCATATACCAGAAGGTGGCAGTTCAATTCCCGGTCAGAGCACATACCTGGTCTGGGTGCAGGTGGGAGGCAACCAATCAATGTTTCTGTCTCACATCAATGTCTCTCTCTCTCTCTCTCTCTCTCTCTCTCTCTCCCTCTCTCTCTCTCTCTTTCTCTCATCAAAAGAAAGGGGGAGGGGAGATTCATGAGAAACAAAAGCCTTTTCAAGAAATGGTGATGAAACAACATAGATATGCATGATGAAAATAATTTAATCCCAGCCCCTACTTCACACCATACACACACACACACACACACACACACACACACACACACACACACACAAAATTTAAATCCAGATGCTTCTTAGACCAAAATGAAAAAGCTAAAGCTATAATGCTCCTAGGAAAGAACACAGGAAAATATCTAGGCAACTTGAAAGTAAGAAACGGTTTCTTGGACAGGACACAGAAAGCAATAACCATTTTAAAAATTGATAAATTAGACTTTATCAAAATTAAAAACTTCTGGTTTTCCTAAAATACACTATTAGCAAATGAAAAGGCAAGTCACAGACAGAGATAAAATAGTCATGAATCAAGGAAATATTTAGAACATATAAAGAGCACCAATAAAACAATAATTAAAAGATAAACAACCCAATAGGAAATGGACTTAAATACCAAAAAATACACATACACACATTATTGAGCACTTTTTGGCCATTTGTCTATATGTGTGTGTGTATACTTATACTTACACATATATGCATATATAGAAAAATGGCCACAAAGTACATAAAAATGGAATATGTGTTTATATGTTATTATTAGGTAAAGGCAAATTAAAACCCTTAGAGGTATTTTGGTACACGCACTAGAACAGCTAAAATTTAAAATATTATCAACACCAACGCGTGAAGATGTAAGCCACTGGAGTGTGCCTACATTGGTGAAAGAATGGTTACTGATAGAACCAGTTTTAAAAACAGTTTAGCAGTTTCTTACAAAGTTAAACATACATGTATCATAAGCCCCACCAATTCCACTCCCACATCCTTACCCAAGATAAATGAAAACACATGTTCACACAAAGATTATGCATGGATGTTCATAACAGCGTTATTCATGATAGCTAAAAACCAGAAACCCACCTGGGTGATGAATAAGCAAATCATGGGGTATTTGTATGTGTGAATTCTGCTCAGCCAAAAGCAGATTCGAGTACTGGTCTTTCAGCATGGACAGATCTCACCATCACCACTGACTGAGGACACGGCACACAGGGTGCCTTCTGTGATCCCATGTCTGTGAAATCCTGAGCAGGCGAAATTAATCTATAGGGGAATGAGAACAGCAGGTGCCTCTGGGAGGAGGTGGTGGCTGAAAGGGGCACAGGGGAATGTTACCAGGTGATGCATTTTATGTCCTGATAGAAGTATGGGTTACTCAGGTGGAACAACTTTCTAAAATCACGCAGTTAAGATTTGTGTGTTTAAATATATACGAACTTTTACATTAAAAAATATAAAAATAATTAAGTGGGAAATGGCTGGAGGTATAAATGAAGCAAAAATGGCAAGATATTGATCAAGGTTGAAGCTGGACCATGAATACATGGGTTTATTATATCAGTATGTTTACTTTATATATGTTGAAAATCTTCCATAATAAAACATTTTTAAAGAAAGTGAGAGAGGGTACAAAGGGAAAGCTACATTTGCCATACATTAAAATATATTCTAAATCTTTTGTCATGGAAACAGTGTTTACATAGATAAACAAAACAATGAAACAGTACAGAATATCCAGAAATAGCCTCAATTACATATGCAAATTTCATATGTTTAAAGTTGACACCTCAAATCAGTGGGGAAAGGGAGATTGACTATTAATATGTAGTGTTAAGATCATTGGATATATCTATAATAATAAAAGCGTAATTAGACCGGACAGCCAAACAACTTTCCGGATGTCATTCCAGACGTCTTTCCTGATGAAGCCGTGGTGGCAGGGGCTGAGGCAGAGGAAGTTAGGGGTGATCAGCCAGGCAGGCGAGCAGTTAGGGGCAAGCAGGCAGGCAGGCAAAGGGGTTAGAGGTGATCAGGCAGGCAGGCGAGTGGTTAGGGGTGACTAGGCAGGCAGGCAGAGGTGGTTAGGGGCGATCAGTCAGACAGGCAGGCGAGCGATTAGGAGCCGGCATTCCTGGATTGCAAAGGGATGTCTGACAGTTGGACATCCCCTGAGGGGTCCCAGATTGTGAGAGGGTGCAGGCTGGGCTGAGGGACCTCCCCCAATGCATGAATTTTGTGCACTGGGCCTCTAGTATATATATAAAATAAATTCAATCATCTCTCACAACTCAATAAAATCTAAATAAATGCATTGTTTACATGTCAAAAACAAAATTAAACAAATGCTAAAGAAAAAATTAAAGAATTCACATGCATCTGACAGGTACTAGTACGGATATAGTTCTGAAGAAGTGTTAGCAAGTACATGTAGGTGAGTCCCAAGGAGATGCCAGGCTCAGGGCCAGGGAACCAGACTGGGCCACTGTGGAGAGCCAGTGTGGAGACACAGTTAAGCACTGAGCCACGTGACCCACAGGCTGGGGAAATCAAATCAACCACGAGTTCGTTTCACAAGTGCAAGTGACTGGTCATCACATCAGGTCAACCCCGTCTGCAGCAGCTGCCCGGAGGAGTGAGGGGAAGGAAGGGGAGTGTGGGCAGGAGGAGAAGAGTTTACTGCGTGTGTAGTGCCAACAACAACCATGCAGGCCCCAGCGGAGTCTTGGACAAAGATGGCAGAAGGATGCCATGACAAGGCCATAGGGAGAGGAGCGAGACCTTCAATGGTGACCCTTCTAAAATTCTTCTTAATCCAGGAGAGGCTGTTTCTCCATTTGCAAAGGTCACATGCAGCACGTAGTAGGTGCAGAGAACTCCCCCACAGGCAGGGCCTGAGAATGTGTTCTCAAATGGAAGAAAGGAAACCGTTGGCAACCCCTCCCCCTACCACAGAGAGAAGGGAAGTGCTGAGATGGTTCCAGGGAGCACAGGAAGCAGATGGGCACAAAGACATCCGAGGAAGGCCTGTAGGCCAGCCTGGAATATGCAGGCAAGCTCAGACAGGGCATGGCCAGGACTTTATGGTGCCATGCTCAGCTCTCCCAGGTTGATGAAGTAGAAAAAGTCACACCCAAGGGCCTGATATGCAACCTCAGAGGCCTGGCTGAGAGCTACAACTGGCTGCCTAGGCAAGCATTGAAAGCGCACACCCACAGGAGGCGCTGTTCCTCTGGTGCCTGCGCCCCGCTGTCTGCATCACTCCATGTGTGGGACTCTCCCAGCTCCTCCCTGGTTCACAGCACTCATGGCAGGACATGGCCAGCCTGGCTCCTGAGAGTCCCCTCTCACAGGAGGCCCATCCTCCCAGAGAAAGATGCTCTCTACTCTCACACTTCCGTTGGGACCAGTGAATCCTGAACCAACCAAATGTGGCCCAGACAGGACCTGGAAAGTAACTATAATTGGGTCACTGTGGGTCAGTACGGGTCAGTCCCACAATCAGGACAATCACGGTGGCAGGGCAGAACTGGCTCTTCTGACTGCAACCCCATGGGAGGCGAGGGGTGGAGAGGACACGAGGAAGGGTGTCTCATCCTCTGACCTGGCCAGATGCTCATGCTCCAAAGGGGTCACCTTGCGGTGGTCAGCCAGGCATGTCCTCTCCTTGAGCCAAAGGAGACAAGGGACTGAGAACATGTTGAGTGATTCCGACTCTGGAGGAGAGCAGAGCAAGCCAAAGGCCCGAGAGCAGAGAGCTGAGAGGGTTTGGTAGTCCCCTGGGAACAGCACAGAAAGGCAGGGTGGTGGGGCAGAGAGCAGAGGCGCCTCGCTTCCGTTTCTTGGTTTGTGAGCGAGGTCAAGGTTAGCTGCCTCTCAGTGGAGGAGCCTCCCTCCCAACTCCTGCCAAGAGGTATTGAGATGCTGTAAGGAAGGGAAGCACCTTGTCCCGGTTCACAGGGCTGGCTCCTCCTCAGCTGCCCTGGGGCCATTTTGCTTCCACACAACCCCCTCCTACAGCAGCTTTGGTTACAAGGGAAGTAGGTGGGGCACTGCAGGTGGGGCTGGCTGCACACTTCAGTAGCCAGCTGCCATCTGGCCGGTGGCCCTTTGGGCCTCCGCTCAGGCGTGGCTCCTGGACATGTCCTGCCACAAGGCAGTGCCAGAGCTCACTGTGAGCTCCAAACAGCAGCACAGCAGGGCCACCTCGGTTCCCACCAGAGGCCCTGAGCCCACGTGGTCCGAGAGGCAGCCGCGGGATTCTGCCATCTCCCTCCTGAAAGCACTCTTCCCAGCAGCCATGAGGCCAGACAGGGGAGGGCAGCAGGAGGACCAGTCCCATCCTGCTGGAGGGCAGGTGGAGGGGAGTCCTGGTGGGCAGGGGGGGTGGGAGGGC
>NW_005871254.1:2408364-2409798 GCF_000147115.1 Myotis lucifugus
TACTGTAAAAGGGGTTACTGTAAAGTATATGGGTTTTGGGCTGCAGGGAGCAGAAGCTGCTTTTTAATTGTAGTTATATTTTGCTTTGTTTTGTTTTACTTACAAAATTATACCTGCACATGGATGCAAAATTCAGTGTTTAATAAGAACATAAAAATGTAGCTTCCCTTTTGACTATTTTTTTTTTTTGCCAAATAATCACTAAGAGTGATTGCTTTTAGATCTCCTGGTGGTTACCATTACAACTTTAATACTTCTATTTTAGGATTAATTTCAGACAGTGTGTTTAGACCTTCAGACATGGAAAAAAAGAAAATTATTACTTACACTATCTTTTCTTTCTCTCCCATACTCCTTCCTGATTTCTAATTATATTGTATTTTATTCTTCTAAATGTTGCCTTTCCAACATTGCTCATGACATTTTTATGTTTCCTTCTAGTAATTGTTTTATGATTTTAAATAATATAGTCACTCAACTATGTGCTAAATTAGGACAAGTGTGCTGCTATGAAAGATAAGGAGAGTAGTGGACTCACTCTTCCTTCCTCTCCCTGCTTTTGTTTTTTATGTTATTGTTTGCACACCAGCATGGTTTTTAAAACATTTTGTTTGCAAACTGAAAGTCTCTGACATAGGCAAGTAAATAGGATGACTATCAAAACCAGAAAACTAATAAATGGCATTGACAACATTGTAGTTTCTAAGAAAATAGTCACTGTTGAACCAAGAAACCCCAGAAAGAAGAAAAATTCTTTTGTGTCATTAAAACTTTAAAATTAAATTATGTAAATTTATCATTAAATAAATTATATTAAAACTGAAAAATTACTCATTGTTTTGTTACACTTACTCGTGTTCTCAAGGTCACAAAAGCCTACTGTGTCTGTGGCAGAAACACTAGATAATGATGTGCTTCTGCCCATCTCCCCACTCTGCGTTAGTGACAGCGTGGGCATGGGCGTGGGCGTGGGCATGGGTGTGGCCGAAGTTTGAAATTGGCCATGTTAAAATTGGTGGGAGAATTTACATCACGGAAAATGGAAAATGCTATGAAAGAGGCTTGATTGTTCTGTTGATTAGACTTAAGAAGTGGTGGAGAAACTGTTTATAGTGTACATTAAATTTAAATTGTGATGTGTCTATGGCCATTACATTGTGAATAACACAAAAAAAAAATTGAGGAAATATTTTTCTGGTGTTTGAAAACGATAATCCAATTCAACAAAATCACTCACACCAAAAAAAAGGAGTAACGTTCTGACATTCACGGCGTGAAAATTGGAAATGGTTTCAGTTGAATGAGTATTATCTGTTTGAGGATGAGAAACAATAGATTACATATTAGATTTAATGGCTATAAATTACTGGGTAAAGCTCTGTGGGTCGGGATGCAACCCCATTTGTCAAACGGTTAAAGGTAGACTATAGGTGG
>NW_005871255.1:0-5790 GCF_000147115.1 Myotis lucifugus
ACATAGCTGGTCCCACCTTGTCCTCCACTCTTCCTGCCTTGAAAACAGACATAAGAGCAGGGGCTGTGGCAGCCCTGTTGTGACTATTAGGCCACAACATGAAGGGGAGCGGTACATGGCCAGGATAGTCGAGAGGAAAGAATGAACCTGGGATCTTCGCTGCATTGCTGAGTTACTGATAGAATCCTCGGACGGTGACCTCCCACGCCCCTTGTATGAGGCACAGTGTGTCCTGAGTGTCGAAGCCCTGTTACCTGGGTCTTCTGTTGCTTGCACATCATCAGAGCTCTTACTGTGCAGAACTGAAAAGAACAAGTGCCACAGCCTGCGCACCTACCATGTGGAGACACTTTACCTATCTCACTTATGCGCAGTGGGGACATCAGGTGGTTTAAGCGGAAGAGGGGACAGGAAGTGGGGGATATGGGGCCATAAAGAGCCCATTCACAGCCCCAAGGCTTCAGGAAAACCTAGTGTGACCCCAGCTCTCCGCTTCTCCTTAAATAACCTGATTCCTACATTTGGAGTCTGGAGAGGAAGTGGGGCCTCCAACAACTCCCACCCCCGAGGAAGCAGCCAGACTTCCCCGTGCAGGTGCTGAAATGTGCACTCCTGCCACCTGACCACAGCTCGAGGCTGTACATGGAGCTATGGGGACCCCCCTGACCCCGGGCCTGGGCCCCAGGACACCTACTGCAGGGGTCCAATCAAAGGCCTTGTGGGCTCTCTCTGGTTCCAAGGACTGCCAGGAAAGTACTGCAAGGGGCTGACAGTGGAGACCCCATTGTACTGAGGGTGACCTGAGGCCCAGTCAGGGGGGCTGGGCGGTTTCCACACACTCGGCTGGTAAGCAGCAGGGCCGAGGCCAAGTGCACGTCTCCCGACTTCCCATTTGAAGCGTGTTCTCAGCAGCCTCAAAGCTGCCTGCAGGGGCCTGTACTCCTGCTGGCTGGGAGGGTCTTGCTCTGGGCTTAGGGCTAGTTAAATGCACACACTTATGTTGCTCCAAAGAAGACAGACACAAAAGAGTAACACTGTGTGATTCCATGGGTGTGAAGTTCAAATATAGGCAGAGCTAATCGTGCTGTTAGAAGTCAAGGCAGCCCCGCCTCAGCCCTCACACAGTGCCTCCGTGAGCTGCAGTCAAGCAACGAGTACGAGTACGTGTGAATTGCAGAAAGGCTTGCCCACCGAAGACCTCAGTGGTAGCTCTGAAATACTCCCAATGCTGCCTTCAGTCAGAGAGAGGGTGGGCAGAGGCCCCTAAGCCTCGGGAGGGGGTATACAGTTCCCACTCCCCGTGCCCAGGCCAGAGTCTCAGTGCAGGCCCAGATCCCATCACAGGGTGCCCATTGGGGCTCCACGGGGTGCTCTACCTGCCTGAACCCCTAAGAGGCAGTGGTGGAGGGACTGCCAACGTCACCCCCATCAGCCGCCCACACCTCAAGCTGCCAGCAGTCCTGGCCAGAGCGCCACCTTGCAGTGTCCAGAGAGTCCTGGTGGCATCTCCTCTCACTCCTGGAGGAAGAAACAGAAGCCAAGGGAGGAAACGTGACATCATCTTAGGTCACACAGCTGGGTGCCACCAACCCCAGTCCCTAGAGAAGTAGGCTGGCACCAGGTGGCGTCCTGTCTCTCCTGAGACTCACAAAGGGCACGGTCCCGGGGACTAACACAAACAGGTCTCGGCAGGACCTGGGACCTGCCCAGAGACCCTGTCCGGGCAGGAAGGACTGGTGAGGACTGGGGCTGAGGAGCAGACACAGGCTCTCTCCACCAGCAGCAGGTACCATGCTGGTCTGGCCACCAGCAGCCAAGGGGCCATGTGCGCCCAAGGAAGACATTTGGAATGGCGTGTGAACTTTTCAAAGGTGCCCGAGACCCGTGAGGTGCAGCTCAGTCGACGCTGGGAGGAGCCAGAGGCAAGCTCGGGCAGGAGTGAGTTGCACAGGCTTCCACACTCCCGTCCTCCTCCGGCAAACATTGATTTGTACTTGTCCAGAGTGCTCTTCCAAGAGGCACATCCTCCTGACATCCCGAGGCGGGCAGGTGACGCGTGGTGGGCAGGTACTGTCGCAGGCTCCGGAGCTCCACACCCTCTGTCATCTGCTCTTCCTCCCCGCAACTCCCACCCTGTGCCTCAGCTCACAGTTTCTTGGCTTTCGCCCCAGGAACTCTACTGGAACAGCAGCTTTATTACCAAATATCTAAATTGCCTAAGTGCCCCCTTTTCAGCCACCAAATCTCCCTGTTTATTCCCTGCAGAGCTTTGCTACCCAAGTGTGCCAGCATCCAGGCACCGGCAGCAGGGACCTCAACCAGGAGCAGGTCGGAAATGCAGAATTCAGGTCCATCCCAGATTCACAGAATCAAACTGCACCTTAAGCAAGATGACCAGGGCGCAGGCAGCTGCTTCCTCCGCTTAAAGGAGCGCTGTCCTTTTATGTGACGTCACCTCCCAGGCTGAGCAATGGACACAGTTAGAGTCCTGAACCTGGTTTGTTCTCTGTGGTCTTGAGGCTGCCCAGGTGAGGCTCCAGTGGGCAAGAAAGTTAGGATGGAAGAGAAAAGCCAACACACAGAGGGTGAAGGGTGTCCCTAAGGCTGGCCGATCAGTCAGGGTTTCTCAGTTGCGAGCGGCCTAGTTTTTTCTGTCCAAAGAGAATTTATTGGAGGGAGATCAGATTTTGACAGAATTAACAGAAGTCAGGAGAGCCAGGAGATGGGTGGGAATCTGGGCCATTTCAAGGCCAAATGAGCGGGATAGACAATAAAATGGTCTTATGGTGGAACAGTTTGCTCAGAGAGAATGCTGGAACCATGGGAATCCTACCCTTCTGTCTTTTTTGTTGTATTCTGTTCCAGATTCAGGTTCCAGGGTGGCTTGTAGACTGGCCCAGCTGGAGGCACAGGCCTGCTCCTTCGTGAGGGATGGGTCCTACCAGACTATAGCTACTGTATCTACCCGGAGGCTGAGACTCAATAGGAAACCTGTGCACTGCTGGGGAGAAGGCAGGCATAGAAGGCCACACCAGCCAGTACCACCACTCCCCACTGTCGGATTACGGAGCCAATCAGAGATCCGGAGCCAAATGCAGCCTCCACAGAGCTGATGGTTCTCCTTCCCTCCCCCCAGAGAAGCCAAGTTTGGCAGGGCTTGCCTTGTCTGTAAATGCCGTTTGGATTATCAAATCTCTGCATGTTCTACTTCCGAGCATCCTAGAGGATGTCTTAGCTCGGCCCCCATAACAACCTATTATAGACTGACCGGGTGGCGTACACACCACAGACATTTACTTCTCACAGTTCTGGAGGCTGGGAAGGCCAAGACCAAGGGGCCAGCAGCTTTGGCTGCTGGTGAGAGCCTGCTTCCGGCGTGCAGATGGCTGCTTGCTGTGTCCTCACATGGCAGAGAGAGGAAGCGTTGGCCTCCCTTCTCATAAGGACACTAAGTTCATCACGGGGGCTTCACCTTCATGATGTCATCTAAACCTACTCACATGCCAAAGGCCCCACATCCCAATGCCCTCACATCGGGGGTTAGGGCTTCCACACATGGGTTTGGGTGGGGCTCATTCAATCCATAACAGAAGATGTCAGTCATCTTTTGCATCCACAAGCTTCAGAGAATAGAGTTTGGGGCTGTCTGTGCCTATGCGATTTGGTGGAGTAAATGCTGCCTTCCAAGGGAGGGAAAGTGAAGCCTGGAGTACCTGGTGCTAATGCTGATGCAGTGGTTCTCAACCTTCTGGCCCTTTAAATACAGTTCCTCATGTTGTGACCCAACCATAAAATTATTTTCGTTGCTACTTCATAACTGTAATGTTGCTACTGTTATGAATCGTAATGTAAATATCTGATATGCAGGATGGTCTTAGGCGACCCCTGTGAAAGGGTCGTTCGACCGACAAAGGGGTCGCGACCCACAGGTTGAGAACCACTGTGCAGCAGCTGATGGCTGGATGCTCAGGTGGACACTGGCATTGAAGCACTGTGCCTTTAAGAGAGATGAAGCCACATCTCCGGGGGTGGAGCCTGGCCCAAAGAGCCAGGTGCTTGGAAGTTGCCAGGGCCTGCCTTTGTGGAGACCAGGTCTCTGCGGTTCTGGTTTGCAGGCTGGCACCGCTCCGGCCCTGCTCCCTACTTCCCTCTGCCACACGACTCAGTTTTGGCACCGGTGAGCATCCCTCCCACCCACACACCCACCAGCTCTGAGCGGGCTCTGCAAGCCCAGCGTTGACAGCTATCATTTGCAAACTCTTCTATTCAAGTTCAGGCTCTTCTCTGGTTAAGATAAACTTCTCCACATTTTCCCTTCCCTACCTGTTGGCCTGTACTGGGGGGTGCAGCTGAACGTAGGAAGAAGCCTGGTTTTCTGGGGTGAAGATGAGGCCACCCAGTTTGCTGGCTGAGCAAGTGCTCTGAAGTGTGTGCATGTGTGTGTATGTGCGAGTGTGCACGCGCGTTGGAGCTAGAATCGATGACATTCTGGAGGATCAAGGTCTCCTGGGTCTCCAATAGTGGGCCTGCCCACTATTTCAGGTGCACACAGTAGGTACTCAACAACAACTGGCAAGGATGAAGAAACAGAGTAGTGGAAGGAGGGCTGGCCTGGGAAGTTACGACGCTTGGGCTCTGTTTCCAGCTCCACCTGGAGCTTTTTCAGAAGCCTTTTAGCCGCCCCAGGTGTCCATTTCTCTAAGAGAGGCCAACAGCTCCATCCTCCCCCCTGGCAGTCGTTGAAAGGCCAATTAAATGATTGATGAGACATTGGCTTCCAAGGACCACAGAGCAGAGCCAGGTGGGTGGAAGTTACAAGGAGGCAGATTTCAGATCAAAATCAGGAAGAGGGTTCCATTAACCAAAGTCCCTTCAGAGCCTCCTAACCAGCAGGGAGCCCTCTGTTCTGGGAGCTAGTCAGACAGGCTGGTCCTTCGACAGTATCCCCAGTGAGAGGGACGACCCTGGACCAAAGATCGCTCTGGAATGAGAGGGTCTCCGTCTTGGTGGCTGTCTCCGTGAGGCTGCAGGGGTGCTGGCCTTTCTGCACTTTGTCCAGAAGCCCGGCCAGTTCCAGGGACGGACGCGGGTACCGACAGCTTGAGCTCTGGGGTCACACAGGGCCCTGCATTCCAGGAGCCCACTTTGGGTCTGGGGGTTGGGGTGGGTGGGGACAAGGGCTGGAGCTGAAGGAGGCGGTTCAGGAAACTTAGCACAAGGACAACTTCTGTGGCTCCGGGGAGGAAGCGAGGCTTGGGGTGGGAGGACCCTGCTCAACCCCCTACAGTGGGGCCTTGACTTACGAGTTTAATTCCTTTCGAGACCGAGCTCGTTAAGGAGCTCGTTAACTCAAATTACTCTATCAACTCAATGCAAAAAATCGGCGGAGAGACAGCTGGTATCTCAAAAAACTCGTTAGTCGGGACACTCGGAAGTCAAGGCCCCACTGTATTTAGAACCTAACCCCCTCTGGTGCCCTGAGGACTAGACATATTGGGAACATCTGATACACCCCAGCGGCTGATAAGTGGGTGGTGGACTCGGGCGGAGGGAGGCGGGGCCGCGTGGAGGAGGAGGAGCCGAGAGGGGAGAGCTGGTAGCAGAGGCTTGGCTGCCTCGGGAGGCATGGAGGGTAGAGAGACCGGGGCTACTCGAGAGACAGCTTTTCAGTTGGGGAGAACCAGAGGAGGACACGTGTTTGGTTTAGTTGCTTTTCACGTGGGACAGACAGGAACGTGTTTATAGACTGAGGAGGAGAGCTCACAGAAAAGCCACAGCTGAACAATTAGG
>NW_005871255.1:6158-8468 GCF_000147115.1 Myotis lucifugus
TTCTAATGGCACCACCACTGCCTGGGAGGAGCAGCACTAGGGAGCAAAGCAGATTCCGAGGCCCATCCGTCTGTTTTCTTGGGACCGGTGTCCAGTGGAAAAGATGAGGGATTGTGCACGGCGTCCGGGAGCCCAGCCTGGCTCAGCCTCGGAAAGCTGTGGGACTTCGCCTAGGACTAGGTCATTGCCTCAGTTTCCCCTTCTTCAGGTATATTTCTGGCCAGTTGGGATGGGGGAAGCTCCACTTGTCTATCGAGGGAGCAGATCCGTGGGAGCCAGATCTTCCCAAACAGGAGAGCAGGGGTGAGGTTTGCATGTCCTCTTCCCACGCCACCAATAAAACACAAGTGTCCCGCAGTGAGTCTGGTCTCCCAGCCACCATCACAGCCTCCCACCTGCCCCTCGTCACATGCTCCGGTCCCTGCCCCAGCTTCTGTTGCTGCTGTTCTCAGCGGGGCTCCCCAGGCAGCTCCGTGGCCGCGCAGCACAGGCTGTGCTCAGCGATGTGGTGCTGCACCCGGCCCAGAACCAGAGCAGCCCCGGCTCACTGGCTGCAGGCAGCTTGTTCTCTGCCCCTGCAGGGACCTGGGATTGATTTAGCCTGTTTCCTTGGCGGCCTGGCTGCAGTGGCAGCATCTGCTTCCCCACGAGGCCGAGTGAGTCACGGCCGCCCACGCTAAGCCTTGGCACAGCACAGCCCTGATGGGACCAGGGATAATACGTCCGCAGGAAGATGGAAGGTGCGAGGTGCTTTGCACTGCCTGGTGGCATCCTGTCCTGGGTCTCAGGCCTGGTACAGAGAGTGCCCTGGGCAGAGGGCCCTGGGCTGGGCTTACCCACCCGGAAACCTGGCAGCATCTGCCTAGGGGCGCTGTTAGATCGGCCTCGGTGACCTCAGAGTGCCTCATCTTGGCTGCTGACACCCCTCAGCCCTCCCCTCTGGGTTTTTCCCAGGCCCTTGCCTCCCTGAAACTGACTTTGCTCCATCCTTTTCCCACTTCTGATCCGGGTAATCTGGGGGGTGGGAGGGGAGAGTCCATCCTGTATCCTTAATGGCTGAGAGCAGGTCATAGTGCTCATCTCAGTGGCATTGCATTTAACCTTGACTTCCAGAGGCAGGGCCTGTCGAAGCAATGCTTTCTCACAATATAGTCCCCGAACCCCAAAGCACCCAGGAGCTTGTTAGGAATGCACGTTCTCAGGCCCCACCCCAGACACACTGCAGAGTCACAGACTCTGGGGTGAGGGCTGGCAGTCTGTGTTTGAACAAGCCCCCCAGGTGATCTGGGAACCCCTGGTCTAAGGAAACGGACCTGTCCCCGTGTATTTCCGACCCCGTGGGGAAGGGAGCGCGTGGGTCCATACCTCTGTCTGCACACAGCACAGCTGCAGTGTCTGTTTTGAGTGAGCCACGCTGGGGGCTTGGGTAGGCAGTGACCCCGATCCCCTGGGGGCTGAGAGTTTCTCTAAATCACGCCCTTTCTCTGGGTTGGTTGCATCACAGGGAAAGGAGCTGCTGTGGTTTCTGTCCTAGCGGAAAGGACAGCATTACCTCACCAGAGGGGCCTCGAGGGTAAAAGGAAACCCACCCACAGGAAACGAACAGTCCAGCCATTGTGGAAGGGCCCAGGGCCCAGGGGTACATTCCCTAAGAGCTGAGGCATTTCAGCGGAGGGAAAAGGCACTGATAAACCTTATGAATCAGTTATGATTACTAATTGCTCTTTTTTACTGATCACCTCTGTGGGGCTGGATAAATGGCCCCGTGGTCCATCCTCAAAGAGTTTACAGGAGGGTGAGAGCATGAGTCAGACTAGATTAGGCCGTGCCAAGCAGCAAACCACCCCCAAAGTCTCAGTGGCTTAACATAACAAAGGCTTATCTCGCAAATGCTCCATATCCAGTGAGGGTCTGCTCTGCTCCACGGAATCAAATCACTCAGGGGCTCGGTGATAGGGAATCCACATCTTGTACAGCCTCGGTCTGCAGCAGGAGAAGAAATAGCTGGGGTCAGACCCCCCAACACCCCCCCCAGGGGTGAATCCCATCACGTTGCTGACATTTCACTGGGCAGAATGAGTCATACGGCCTCCCTGACTTTAAGGGGCCAAGAAGGGGCCAAGAAGTGTATGCAGAAAGGACAAAAAAAAATAGGACATTAAAAAAACATTACCACACTGAGAAAGGCCACTCATTTATTTATTCACTTACTCCTTAATAATCTTTCCAGAATGCTTACCACACTTCAGGCACTGGCCAGGCCCTGGGAGAGGATTTACCAGGGCAGCTGCCCTTGCACAATCCAGGAGC